>NC_082395.1:25126054-25228874 GCF_031168955.1 Gadus macrocephalus | reverse complement strand
TTGGCCTTCCAGACACACAGACACATTCACAGACAGTGTGCTTTTTGTGTGTGTGTGTGTGTGTGTGTTCATTATGTTCTGACCTTCTCCTTCCAGTGAAGGATGCCGATGATGATGAGGATGAAGACGCACACTCCAATAAGTGCGATGGCAGTCAGTAAGACGATGCTACTGGGAGTCAGGTACAGCTTAGCACTCCAGCTTCAGAGAGAGAGAGAGAGAGAGAGAGAGAGAGAGAGAGAGAGAGAGAGAGAGAGAGAGAGAGAGAGAGAGAGAGAGAGAGAGAGAGAGAGAGAGAGAGAGAGAGAGAGAGAGAGAGAGAGAGAGAGAGAGAGAGAGAGAGAGAGAGAGAGAGCGAACATTAAAATAAGAGAAAGCAGGAATAAAAACAAGTTAAATTTTTTACGTATTTTAAACAGTGAATAACTATGAAATCAGACAGATTAGTGTTGGACTGTGTTGTGTTCCATAGCCCAACACAGGTGTGTTGAGGTCTGTGTGTGTGTCTGTGTGGAGGTGTGTGTGTGTAGAGGTGTGTGTGTGTGGAGGTGTGTGTGTGGAGGTGTGTGTGTGGAGGTGTGTGTGGAGGTGTGTGTGTGTGTGTTGCCATATGGTGCTCTGCATGGAAGTGAGGCAGAAGGCTCAACATGGCAACCAGCTGGAGTTCAGAGGTCACAGTGTGTGTGAGCGTGTGTGCGCCATGCGTGTTTTCATAATGTTGTTGTTCCTGGTATATCTGCATGCCTGTCATAAATACAAAGATTGTGTGTGAATGTCCAGAAAGATATAGATATAGTTACCTATGTATGCGTCATAGAGAGTGTGTGTTTGTGTGTGTGTGTTCCTACCTGCGTGGTTGGTTGTGTGGGTACGGGATGACAATGAGCTGAGAATTTGGAATGATGGCAGTCCACTCCTTTCTTCTTATGTCCTACACACACACACACACACACACACACACACACACACACACACACACACACACACACACACACACACACACACACACACACACACACACACACACACACACACACACAAATTGATATTGGTTCACGAACGGTCGCATGTCTCAGCACCGATGGAAGGTTATGTGACCAGAACACATCTTAATAGTTCAAAATACTTTTCTGGTGGTGTTGTTTGGCCTGTGACACAAACACACACACACGCACACGCACAGACACAGACACAGACACACACACACACACACACACACACACACACACAGGTCAATGCTGCATCCTGGGGGTCAACATAATGAGCCCCCCCCCTCCCCCTCCCTACAGGGATATTTGTTATTGATTGATTGATTCTTTTAATGACCACACAGCCAGGCTGGTGGAATTTGTTGTCAGCTTGGTACAGGTTCCAACTTACAAAACATATAACACAGATATACATACAGAAATACACACTACACAATACATAAGGGCCATGCTTAATCCTTAACGTTCCGAGTTCAGAAAGTTTATTGCAGTTGGGATGAAACTGTTTTTTAACCGGGTTGTTCTGGAGGCAATTGTCCTGTAACGCCTCCCAGAAGGCAGTAGTTGGAAGGCATTGTGTGCAGGGTGAGTGGGGTCGGAGATGATTTTCCGTGCTCTGCGTAGTGTCCGTTTGTGGTACAGTGAATCAAGGGATGGAAGGGGTGTGCCAATAATTTTGGATGCTCTATTTATGATGCGTTGTAGTTTCTTCCGGGAGAGTGAGTCTAGACTGCGGTACCAGACTGTGATGGAAAAGGTGAGGATGCTTTCTACGATGGCTCTGTAGAAGTGGAGCAGAAGATGGGACCTTACTCTGAACTTCTTGAGCTGACGGAGATGGAAAAGTCTTTGCTGGGCTTTTTTGTAGATGTGGTCTGCGTTTATTTTCCATTTGAGGTTATTGCTGATGTGGGTTCCAAGGAGTTTGAATGTGTCAGTGATGGAGATGGATTCACCTTTAATGGGGGTTTTGGGGGATGGTTGGCGTCTTGGGTCGATGATGAGTTCCGTTGTTTTTGATGAGTTGAGTATGAGATCATGGTCTGTACACCAGGTCACTGCTTGGTTGATCTGTGCACGGTATTCTGTTTCTTGGTTGTTGGTGATGAGTCCTATGATGGTTGAGTCGTCCGCGTACTTGTACAGGTTGACAGAGCTGTGGTGGGATGTGAGCTTGTTTGTGTAAAGGGAGAATAGCCAGGGTGAGAGAACACAGCCTTGGGGTGTGCCTGTACTGAGGAAGAGAGGGGAGGATGTGGTATTTTTGATCTTCACCTTTTGTTGCCTGTTCCAGAGAAAGCTTCGAATCCAGTGACAGATGCATGGGTCGATGTTCATGTCCAGTAATGTATTGAATAGTTTGGCCGGGTTTATTGTGTTGAATGCAGAGCTGAAATCCATGAACAGGATGCGGGCATATGTGTTGGCGGACTCCAGGTGGTTCAGAATGTGATGAGTTGCTAAGATGACGGTGTCTTCAACTGACCTGTTGCAAATTGATATGGGTCAATGAGGGGGGTGGTGACAGATTTCAGGTGATTTAGTATGATGCCTTCAAATGATTTCATAACTGCTGATGTCAAGGCAATGGGTCTGTAGTCATTGAGGCAGGAGATGGTCTTGGTTTTGGGAACTGGGATGATGATGGATTCTTTGAAGCAGTTGGGTACTGAGCTTTGGCAGAGGGAGGAGTTGAAGATGTTGGTAAAAACCCCAGCCAGCTCCGCAGCACAGTGGTGGAGAACGGAGGGGCTAATGTTATCTGGGCCGGGGGCTTTATTCCTCTTAAGTCCCTTGAAGGTGCTCCTTACCTCCTCCTCGTAGATGGTGAAAGGGGGGGGGGGGAGGGGGTCTGGGAGAGATGGTGGTGGAACCGGTGCCTGCTCAAACCTCCCATAGAAAGTGTTAAGTGAATCAGGAAGCTGATTGTCGCTGTCAGGTGTGGGGGTGGGTTTCTTTTTGTAGTTTGTCATGTTTTGTAATTTTTTCCAGATAGAGCGGGTGTCACTATTAGAGATTTGTTCTTCTAATTTAGTGGCATAGTTGGATTTGGCTTTTCTTATTGCAGATCTCAGTTTGTATTTGGAAGCCATATATTGTTCTTTATTTCCTGTCAAATGTGCTGCATTTTTTTCCTTTCTTATTATCTTAATGTCCTTGTTAAACCACGGTTTATTATTATTGTATTGTTTGACTTTTTTGAGTGGAATGCACAGGTCAACGCAGTAATTGACGTATGACGTCACTGCTTCGGTGACGTCGTTCAGGTCACCTGCGGCATGGAAAACATCCCAGTTATGGATCTATGATCACCATGTTATGGATCTATGATTACCATGTTATGGATCTATGATTACCATGTTATGGATCTATGAATTGATTACCATGTTATGGATAAATTAATTACCATGTTATGGATCTATGATAACCATGTTATGGATAGATAGATGACCATGTTATGGATCCATAGATTATCATGTTATGGATTTATGATTACGATGTTATGGATCTATGATTAACATGTTATGGATACCGGTGGTCAGGGAAGCCGTCCGATTGAAGAAGGAGGCCTTCCGGGATATGATATCCTGGGGGTCTCCTGAATCGGTTGCAGGGTACCGACAGGCTCGAAGGGCTGCAGCTGCTTCCGTGTCGGAGGCTAAGCAGCGGGTGTGGGAGAAGTTCGGAGAGGCCATGGAGAAGGACTTTCGGTCTGCACCTAAATGTTTGTGGAAGACTATCCGGCACCTCAGGAGGGGGAAACAGGGAACCATCCAAGCTGTGTACAGTAAGGATGGGACTCTGTTGACCTCAACTGAGGAGGTTGTCGGACGTTGGAAGGAACACTTTGAGAAACTCCTGAATCCGAATAATACTTGTTATTTATACTTGCCTATGTTGGAGGCAGAGCTCGAGGTTGATGGTGTTTCGTTGTCAATTTCCCTGGTGGAGGTCACTGAGGTAGTCAAACATCTCCGCAGTGGCAAAGCCCCAGGGATTGATGAGATCCAGCAAGAAATGCTAAAGGCTTTGGGTGTTGAGGGGCTGTCATGGTTGACACGCCTATTCAACATTGCATGGGAGTCGGGTACAGTGCCAAAGGAGTGGCAAACTGGGGTGGTGGTTCCCCTGTTCAAAAAGGGGGACCAGAGAGTGTGTGCCAATTACCGGGGTATCACACTTCTCAGCCTCCCTGGTAAAGTCTATTCCAAGGTGCTGGAAAGGAGTGTTCGGCCGATCGTCGAACCTCAGATTGAAGAGGAACAATGCGGTTTTCGCCCCGGACGTGGAACTACGGACCAGCTCTTCACTCTCGCAATGATCCTGGAGGGGGCCTGGGAGTATGCCCATCTGGTCTACATGTGTTTTGTGGATCTGGAGAAGGCGTATGACCGGGTCCCCCGGGAGAAACTGTGGGAGGTGCTGCGGGAGTATGGGGTAAGGGGGTCTCTCCTCAGGGCCATCCAATCTCTGTACTCCCAAAGCGAGAGCTGTGTTCGCGTCCTCGGCAGCCAGTCAGTTTCGTTCTCAGTGGGTGCTGGTCTCCGCCAGGGCTGCGCCTTGTCACCAATCCTGTTTGTGATATACATGGACAGGATATCGAGGCGTAGTCGTGGTGGGGAGGGGTTGCAGTTCGGTGGTCTGAGGATCTCGTCACTGCTTTTTGCAGATGATGTGGTCCTCATTGGATCATCGGCCTGTGACCTTCAGCACTCACTGGATCGGCTGGCGGCCGAGTGTGAAGCGGCTGGGATGAGGATCAGCACCGCTAAATCGGAGGCCATGACTCTTAGCAGGAAACAGGTGGATTGCTTACTCCGGGTAGGAAATGAGTCCTTAGCCCAAGTGAAGGAGTTCAAGTACCTCGGGGTCTTGTTCCAAATGAGGGTACTATGGAGCGTGAGATTGGCCGGAGAATCGGAGCAGCGGGGGCGGTATTGCGTTCGCTTTACCGCACCGTTGTTACGAAAAGAGAGCTGAGCCGCAAGGCAAAGCTCTCGATCTACCGGTTGATCTTCGTTCCTATCCTCACCTATGGTTATTGAGGGTTGGGTGATGACCGAAAGGACGAGATTGCGGGTACAAGCGGCCGAGATGAGTTTTCTCAGAAGGGTGGCTGGCGTCTCCCTTAGGGATAGGGTGAGAAGCTCAGCCATCCGTGAGGAACTCGGATTAGAGCCGCTGCTCCTTTACTTAGAAAGGAGTCAGCTGAGGTGGATCGGGCATCTGGCAAGGATGCCCACTGGGCGCCTCCCTTGGGGGTTGTTTCAGGCACGTCCAGTGGGGAGGAGACTTCAGGGAAAACCCAGGACTAGGTGGAGAGATTATATCTCAACACTGGCCTGGGAACGCCTCGGGATCCCCCCGTCAGAGCTGGTCAAGCTGGTCAATGTGGCCCGGGAAAGGGAAGTCTGGGCCCCCCTGCTTGAGCTGCTCCCCCCGCGACCCGACCCTGGATAAGCGGATGACGATGAGATGAGATGAGATGTTATGGATCTATAGATGACCATGTTATGGATCTATAGATTACCACGTTATGCATCTATAGATGACCATGTTATGGATCTATGATTACCATGTTACAGATCTATGATTACCATGTTATGGATGATTACCATGTTATGGATCTATGATTACCATTGTATGAATCTATGATCACCATGTTATGGATCTATAGATGACCATGTTATGGATCTATGATAACTGTGTTATGGATCTATGATTACCATGTTATGGATCTATAGATTACTGTTATGGACCTATAGATTACCATGTTATGGATCTATGATGACCATGTAATGGATCTATGATGACCATGTTATGTATGTATAGATTACCATGTTATGGATTATGATTACCATGTTATGGATCTATGATTACCATGTTATGGATGATTACCATGTTATGGATGTCGCGATTGCTCTATGATTTGCTCCCCAGGCATTGGTTCTTAGACAGGTGAGGGGCGTGGCGAGCTGGGCATCGCAACGTGGGACACCTGGTCCTCATCAACTAATCACACGCCTTCTTAAGCCTGGCGGGGACTTCTCGTCGGCGCCAGATTATTCCGTCTCATCCGGTATTTTGGCTGACGTGTGTACATTGACCTTCGATTCCCTAACCTGATTTCGTGATTCCTAAACGTCGTGTTATCCTTTCGCCAGTTCCTCGCCAGTGGACCACCCCCGGACCGCAACACTCTCCGGTGCCTCCGCCAGCTACGCCTACCCGCTCCTGTCTTCGCCTTGCCCGCTGGTTATCTTTTGAGTTCTCCTTCACTGACAATAAAACGTGGATTGTCCGTACTGTCTCTGTCTCTGCATCCTGGGTCCTAACCAACCTTTTCACCAACCGTAACAATGGATCTATGATTACCATTTTATGAATCTATGATCACCATGTTATGGATCTATAGATTACCATGCTATGGATTCTTAGATTACCATGTTATGGAGCTATAGATGACCATGTTATGGATTATAATTACCATGTTATGGAGCTATAGATAACCATGTTATGGATTATGATTACCATGTTATGGATCTATGATTACTATGTTATGGATCTATGATTACCATGTTATGGATCTATGATTACCATGATATGGATCTATGATTACCATGATATGGATCTATACCATGTTATTGATCTATAGATTACCATGTTATGGATCTATGGTTACCACGGTAATGGTTGGTTATAGTATATATACAGTATAGTATCACATAGTATACTAGGACATTGCGTATGTAAGGGATAATGCCTTATGAGGTGTCCATTATCAGGAATTAATGGACACCTTAGAACCGTCCGACGCCTAGTGGGAGACGGTTGCCTCCGCGAAGTCCATTTATTCCTGATAATGGACACCTTGAAGGGCATTAACCCGCTTATACCACGGTCACTTGCCAAAGAAAATAAATGAAGACCATTCATTGATATTTTCATGCGTTTTCCAATCCAAATATAAATTTTTCACAAGCCATAACTTTGTTTCTCTGGTAACGCCCGAGGGTTTGACTAATACCTGGAAAATCATTACCCTCCCCTAAGGTTCTTATGCAACGGAAACGATGTTCACTCCGCCAGTAAATAGGATGGACCTTAGCTACGACGTAGCAACGGGAGGTATTCTAGTCCGCTCAGCTATGAGCCAGAGAGCTAACATTATGCATTGTACATATTTATAATTCAAAATTCGTCCCAGCCTTTACACAACAGATACTCTCAGGTCTATATCATATAACTGCGTTGCTGATTACGGTTTAATTAATTTTTCACAATTTACCAGCTCTCGTTTTGAAGACCGAAACACCAAGCCATTCGTTACATTGGGAATCGCGACGGTCTATACTTTTCAACATAAAGTGTACATATTTATAAATTGAAATTCGTGCGAGCCTTTATACCACAGATATTATAGGGTCTATAGCATATAACCGCATTTTCTGATTACAGTTGAATGCATTTTTAACACTATATATACTCTATATACGCTGGACAGACAATTTGACTAAAACTACTTAGCAGGTGTCCGTATATCAGGGGTTAATGCACACCCTGCAGCCAATCAGAATCGAGTATTCCCCCAGACCATGGTATAAAGAATAGTATATATGTAGTATAGCACATCTAGGTTGCATAGTTCTCTCTTCCTGCTTTGGAATCCATTCACTCAGATAACGTTTGGTGTCACCTGGGGCACCTAGCTTCAATAACAAGTTATTTACACACACACAAACGCGCACGTACACACATATACATGCACACACACTTCACAGTTTAGAAAGGAAAACATGGCTTCCTTTATAGCACTAATGTGTTATACCACAATTCCATAATTTAGAGAGATCTCCCCGATATTCGCCAACAACCAAAGAGCGACTCGTTCAAGGAATGTTTATTTTCTCTCTGTGACTGACGCCAGCTGTCTCTGAGCGCTGCACAGCGCTGGGCCCTGATAACGGCCGCCTGCAGCCAGCCGCCCAATGAGAGGACCTGATAACGGCCGCCTGCAGCCAGCCGCCCAATGAGAGGATGAGAGGCCCACTGATTTGACAGCAGCAAAGTGCTTCAAAGACAAAGCAAAAACCTCAAGTAGCAGAGAGAGAGAGAGAGAGAGAGACAGAGAGAGAGAGAGACACACAGATGGGAGCTTATTAGTGAAGCACAAAACCATTTTGAGGCGCCAGAGGGGAACCTACTGGGTGAGAGATGTGGAGTAGAAAAATATACAGGGAGAGAACAAGAGAAAGGGAGGGAGAGAGATACATTCCTTTGTCTCTCTTCATTCAAAAGGAAAGATCTTAAAATCACTGATAGAATGTATCTGTGTTTGGGAGTGTGTGTGTGTGTGTGTGTGTGTGTGTGTGTGTGTGTGTGTGTGTGTGTGTAAATATGTAGGCATGAAGGAGGAAGGAAGCAGGAAAGATGGAGGGAACAAGAGTAGAGATAACCTCCATCACTACAGTAGAGATAACCTCCATCACTAGAGTAGAGATAACCTCCGGTAAACGATTATTTATTAAACGATTAATCTGGCGATTATTTTATCGATTAGTCGACTAATCTAATGACTAATTGGACGATTATCTATTTTTCTGTTGCTCGATTAATAAAAACCATAATGTATCTCAAATAAATACCAAAAAAATCGTAATAATATACTTTATTTAATACGGAACCCGTAAAGGGACATGAAAAAAATGTGTGCGTATACTCTCTTGCGCTCCGCCTCCAACTACGAGATGGTTAGTTACATCTTTCCTGCTGTCGGCTCCCAGACCGAGGAGCACAAGTGATACGTTCCCTCCAGGGCCGATGCTCTCTTGGGGGCATGACCCTTCACTTTGACCGACAGTGAGTCTGCTTATAGGTCGGAATATGATGGAATGAAGCGGCCACCGATTCTTGACAGGCTGGGTACTTTATTCTTACACACAACCGGACTCGTTCATGACTTCACTAGACTGACACGCATGCTATCGCTCGCTCTCCTCGCTCGTCCACCTACTCGCTGACGACACACACACACACACTGCCAGTGATGTGCGCACGATATTTCCCCATGCTCATGTGATACTTTCTCGTGCGCACGAGATACTTTCTCGTGTGCACGAGATACTTTCTCATGCGCACGAGATACTTTCTCGTTTGAGATGCTCCAACATTGCTGTCGTGCTCTTGTGATATGCCAACTCCATTTGGCAAAGAGTGCAAATCACAACACCTTTCCGTTTAGGACATAACTACTAAGTATTTCCATACCTTTGATGATTTTGTGTGCGGACATTTTCCTTTATTGTGACTTTCGTCCATTTCTCCGTCGAAAATCGTCGACGGAGAAATTTGACGTTGACGAATTTTTGACGTCTACATGTCGACGTCATCGACGCGTCGCTACAGCTCTAAGTAGAGATAACCTCCATCACGGTGAAGAGAGCTACTAACCCTACTAACTCCTCTCTCTCTCTAGTCTACTAACTCCTCTCTCTCTCTAGTCTACCAACTCCTCTCTCTCTCTAATCTACTAACTCCTCCCTTTCTCTAGTCTACTAACTCCTCTCTCTCTCTCTAGTCTACTAACCCCTCTCTCTTTCCAGTCCACTAACCCCTTTCTCTCTCTAGTCTACTAACCCCTCTCTCTTTCCAGTCTACTAACCCTAACCTCTTGCACACACACACACACAGGCCGACGGACTGCGGGGGAAAGTGAGGCAGTCCTGGGGGGGCCCAAGGCAGAGAGGGGCCCATGGGAAGTTTAGATTTTTGTTTTAAGTATTTTTTGTTCAAATTTTTTAATTACATAACTATACGTCATGATGAATATTGATCTAAATGCAAGCTTAGCGTATTCGTTTATTAGGCTACATATTGTATTCCAAAAAAGTGAACAGCTCTAAACACCCCTTCCAAAAAGCCCAAAATAGTTCAGTCCACACAACTGATTTCACAGCTCGATTGGGCATTATGCCCCCAACATAGACTTCGGAAGGCTCTCACCGCCCCCTTAACATTACCTTAACCATCACTACTGAATGCCTTACCTAACCCTGTGCGCTGCCTCGAAGGCTTTGTTCGGGGAACAGAATTCCGCGATTTCACCGCAAATTGCACCTTGCTAACGGTGAGACTTTTATCTGGATGGAGATGCGGCAACATGTCACAACTACAGAAGTTAAAGTCTGCCTCTCAGAAGAGAAAGGAAAAGAAAGAGAGGGAGAAAAAACTAAAACAAGGAAGTCAGGTTCTTTACAAAGAAAGGTGAGCACAAACGTTTAACCACAAGGTGAAACCCCATTCTTAAAGTATCGTTTTTAAAATGAACACAGACAACAAGTTAGCAAGAGCAGACAATAAGGCTACACTTTCAATTAAATGAGGCCTCCCTTGGTTAGTATGTTAATGGATAAATAAAGTGAACGGTAGGCTAATATTGAAATAGCAGGCTACTGATTTGAAGCAAGCTAATATTAAATTAATACTAAGCCCTTATTAGGCTACTACATGATAAATAATAACCTATGGCATATAGGTTATAGTTAGCCCCATAAGTCATGATATGACACAATGGCTATATCATCCTAGCTGCCTGCTAGTAAAACTTAATTTGTGAAACAAATTACAGAAACTGTCACAGAAAGTGGACCAGCAGCAACAACCCCCTCATTCTCCTCTGATGCAGACTTGAGACAAGGTGAGCTTAGTTCAACATGAAAGCAGAAATAAGCTATTTTGACTTGAATGATTGTAGCAACAAGGTGTTAGGCAATAATTAAGATGAGGCTAATTAGTTAATTATACCCTCCATGCTCCTACAGAGGGGCCTGCTGTTGTAGATAAAGAAGATGTGATAGACACACATGTGATGTCACCTCTTCAGCTCCTTAATGCCATTTATAATCTCCAACTACAGAGCATTTTTGGGCAAATCTGTATAGCATTGAGGATTTTCTGCACCCTACCCGTAAGTGTTGCTGGCGGAGAACGGGCTTTCAGCAAAATGAAGCTAGTCAAAAACGACCTGAGGTCCTCCATGTCCCAGGACAGACTGAACAGTCTTGCTCTTCTCTCTTCCGGACTTCTTGTATAGGGGCCCAGAATTTGGTGCTACGGCCCTGCACACACACACACACACACACACACACACACACACACACACACACACACACACACACACACACACACACACACACACACACACACACACACACACACACACACACACACACGTCTTGCAGCGTGGCTTTGTGCTCACCGTCTCTCCGGGGGGGCGGGGGATGCCGACGTAGAGGTGGTCCAGGAAGTTGGCGCTGCGGCCGAGACCCAGAACAATGTACGGCAGCTGGAGGGAGAGGTGGGCGGACTGGCTGAGCTGGCCCGCTGTAGAGAGGAGACACACACTGGTTATACACTATATATACTCTATATACACTACATAGATATACTATACACTATAGACACTACATATAGGGAGAGGTGGGCGGACTGGCTGAGCTGGCAGCGGTGTAGAGAGGAGACACACACTGGTTATACACTATATATGCTAAAGACCCTAGAGTGTCTGTGGTATAAAGGCTGGGACGAATTTCGAATTATAAATATGAACAATGCATAACGTTTGCTCTCTAGCTCATAGCTGAGCGGACTATTTACTGGAGGAGTGAACAACGTTTCCGTTGCATAAGAATCTTACGGGAGGGTAAGACCTGCAAACTCCTCAGAGTAAAAAAGGTGACAGTGTCAGAGGGGGGGGGGGGGGGGGGGATAGAGAGATCATCGCTCTAAGGACTGATCGGTGTTTCGAGATATACAGCTACTCGAATTCTGAGCTACCCTGGACGGGATTTAGCGTGAATATTCATTACGGAGGTTGTAGCCCACAATACAATGCAAAGATTTCAAATGACAGACGTGGATGCAAAATGTAGCCTTTTATTATACAGAAATTTGCTGATGGTGTATTAGCCTAGGACAACACCTTTGTCAGATTATTTTTCGAAATAGCCCTGTCGTTTTTTGAATTTCGAATTTACTAACTTTTTTTACATCTGTTATCCTAGATTTCTGACTCAGACTTAACAACGCTACTGAGCTGTTCAGATGTCTGATTTTCTCTAGGTGGGGGGGCAAGACCTGTGTGTGTGTGTGTGTGTGTGTGTGTTGTCTCATTTGTGTATGTGTTACTGTTTAATGTCAAATGTTGTCTTATTCGCGTTTATGCCTTATTGGTGTATGTTGTCTTATTTGTGTTTAGGTCAAATGTAGTATGTTGTCTTATTTGGGCATATGCCTAATTGTTTTCTATGTCGGTTTGTTGTATAAATCATAAAATAAAAAATTGATCACAAAAAAAGAATTTACTAACTTTATGCAAGGTCTACGTTCGTGCAATACTCGTCGTTGACTCGGTCCTAAAAATACAATATTATTGTAAATTATATCACATCATAAAGCGGTAGTTAACCTTTGTTGAATCAAGCAAACAAATAGCTGTTGTTTTTGCTCCAAAAACTTGACTTACCTCGAATTTAACATAAGATAGTTCCTTCAAATTAGGGCTGCATGGTAAGGGCTAAAATGTATATCATGGCATGATTTGAGGCATTGACGGTAACGGTATTATATCACGGTATGTTAGTTTTATCTTCTAATTTCGATATATATGCTTCTGAAGGGGTAAAATACTGGTAAGGCAGCAAAACTGCATACATTTTTTTAAAACCTTTTCTCAAGTCACTTCCATCTCGGAAAAACACTGATGTTTAATAGTATGGATTTGTTTCTCCACTTGCTTGCGGACCTTGCCGTATAGTTTTGGCATCTCAATTTGGCTGAAGTGTGTTCGGGCAGGTAACGCGTACCTTGGATCGAGTGTTTTGACCATCTCTTTAAAGTCCTTTCTATCGACATTTTATGTCATACACACTATAGACACTACATATAGGGAGAGGAGGGCGGACTGGTTGAGCTGACCAGCTAAGAGCGAGGAGACACAAACTGGTTATACACTATATATACCCTACATATATATATATATATACTATATATCTAGAGTCTATAGCTGGAGGGCCTGGTGGGCGGACTGGCTGAGCTGGTCCTCTGGAGAGGAGAGTTATTAACACTAGGGATCGACCGATACCGTTTTTTCAGGGCCGATACCGATACCGATTTTTTTTCATCAGCCTTAGCCGATACGCCGATACCGACTTTCTTGAGCCGTTTTTTTTTTAATTTTTTTTTTAAAGAAACATTTATTGAACTTCAATATAAAAAACAATATTTAACAAATAGTAAAAACAGGTGAAGTAGAACAAGTAAGAACAAGTAGATGAACAATATTTAACAAATAGTAAAAACAGGTGAGGTAGAACAAGTAAGAACAAGTAGATGAAGTTCATCTACTTGTTCTTACTTGTTCTACCTCACCTGTTTTTTTACTATTTGTTAAATATTGTTCATCATGAACAATATTTAACAAATATTAAAAACAGGTGAGGTAGAAGTAAAAAAAAAAAAAAAAAAAAAAAAAAAATCGGCCGATACCGATACACGTAAAAAACGCGAATATCGGCCGATCCCTAATTAACACTATACACAGTCTAGTTGTGCACTCCCAGCCCGCTGAGAGAGAGGAGACACACACACATATACACTAAATAAAATGTGAATTTGAATGAAGACAGAGAGGGAGGGTAAGGACCCGGACCCTGTGTATCGGAGCCAAGGGGAGCAAGGACACTCAGGGAACAATATCAGCCAATTCAGCTCATCTTCCCAGTTCATTAAAAGCCCATCCTCTGGTTTGAACGTGTTACTACATTCAGCGGAGAAGGTAAGCAGCTCTCAGAGAGAATAGGGTAGAGGTCTGGTCTTCAGCCTGATGTATGGAGACTCCAGCGTCCTACTGCCGGCTGCACGCTGACCGACTGACTGACGTCTTCACTGAAGAGAGCCTTCATGTCATTGTCTTAACTTCTCCCCCTGCCTCGGCTCGCCCACATACCCTATCTTCCTCCACACTCTTTTGACTGTCAGATGCAAAGTCTTGAAAGGAACCACATAATGGCATTAATCGCAGAGTGAGCAAGGGGGGAGGCGGTACAACAAGCAATGTAGCGAGAGAGAGAGATAACAAGGGAGAGAGAGAGATAACAAGGGAGAGAGGGAGAGAGAGAGAGAGAGAGAGAGAGAGAGAGAGAGAGAGAGAGAGAGAGAGAGAGAGAGAGAGAGATCAAGTGAGAGAGAGAAGAAAAGGAGCAGGGCCATGGGCCGATCTTCTGAAATAAAGTGGTTGGTAATTTGGTGGACATTGATAGTTTCAGAGCAGGACAAAGCTCCGAGGGGGGGGGGGGGGGGGGTGTTTGTCTGTGTGTGTGTGTGTCTGTGTGTGTGTTTGCTTGCTTGCTGTGGAGGTGAGGGGGTGTGTGCGTATATGAAATGAAAAAATAGGGACAAGCATATGTCCAGGCCAGGTACAGAAAGGAAGTCGACACAAATGTCACTGGTGAGAAGAGAGAGACAATGAACTAGTCTCTCCATAATGTGCCCTAGAGTTAACCCTAACCCTAACCAGGGGTTACCCCTAACCGTAGTGCATGGGGAAACATTCAGACTTGAAGAGCGATAAATTAACATTTATGTTGTGATTGCCAATGTGCAGAAAATACCTGCCTGCACATAGAGGCTGATTCGCTTACACGCACACAGAAACACACACACTATCTAAATGTCACATTGGGATTTTAAAGGTTACATCTGTTTTATCAACTGTTTGAGCGCTTATGCCTTTACAAGCATACCAATGCGCACAAACACACACACACACACACACACACACACACGCAAATGCTGCTGCCCAAAAGTCTCACAATGAAAAAGATTGGTGAAAATTCTTTGCAGATTAGGAACCTGTATAAATACCATGGAGGAGCGAGTCAGACACCACTGAAGTAAATCGGCTGCTTGCCTGAAGCAGTTAGAGACACAAGTGGAGCTCAACCACTGCCAGGAGGGACAGACAACCACTGCCAGGAGGGACAAACAACTGGTGCAGCAAGCAGAGAGTCAGCCACCATGGGCCAACGCAGGACTGACATTTATGGGGATGTTTCAGCAGAAATATACCCGGCATATTTCAGCAGGGGGGTGGGTTGGAGCAACTGGGTATAATTCAGCAGTGGGATGGGTTGGAGCAAGGGGGTATATTTCAGCAGTGGGGTGGGTTGGAGCAGGGGGGTATATTTCAGCAGTGGGGTGGGTTGGAGCAGGGGGGTTTATTTCAGCAGTGGGGTGGGTTGGAGCAGGGGGGTATATTTCAGCAAGCAGTGGGGTGGGTTGGAGCAGTGGGGTATATTTCAGCAGTTGATTAGTCCAGAGGCTGATAACCCCACACACGCATTGGGCTCATGGTGGATTTAATGTCTATGGTGTCAGACTAAATGAACACTGCCGATCGTTAGACTAAGGCCCCGTCCACATGAAGCTGAAACGGGCGAAACCGTTAAGGCCCATTCACACCCTACGGTAAATACGGATACGGACCATTTCGTCCGGTCCCGGAGGTGTTTCGTCCGTCTATGGGTCCGTCGCCTCTGAACTTAATAATCTGGAGTGCTCCAGGAGAAACGGAGCAATACCACCGGAAATCGAGGCGGCAGTATAAAGTCAAAAGTCAGACCATTCGCGAAAATAGATAGAGTAGTATAATATCTGATATGTATATATATTGTATTTAACGTTTTATACTTATATTATACTATATATATCTGACCTTTTTATTTTATTGTTCAACTGCTTTGGCAAAGAGTTGTAACTGGTCATTTAACAACATTTTGAGGAAATAATCTGCGGGTTGGTGAGGGGTGTCACATGCCACCGCACACTTTTTGCACTTTTTTTTTGCCGATTTCGGATGACACAAAGCAAAATCATCTCTACAGATGTCATGTTTGCGATTGTCGATGCCGTTAATTTGTGAAACGACAGTCACTGCCCTCTAGAGGATTTATTGCGCAACATCCATAACAACGCTGAAACCAGAAGGAGGTATGAAGGGTAGTTCCGGGGGCAACGTTTGGGGCGACGGACGAATTTCGTCCGGATCCGGAGGTATGGATCGGCCTTTAAGGCCCATTCACACCCTACGGTAAATATGGATACGGACCGTTTCGTCCGGGCCCGGAGGTGCTTCGTCCGTCAATGGGTCCGTCGCCTCTGAGCTTAAAAATCCGGAGTGCTCCGGGAGAAACGGAGCAATAACACCGGAAATCGAGGCGGCAGTATAGAGTCAAAAGTCAGACCATTCGCGAAAATAGATAGAGTAGTATAATATCTGATATGTATATATACATTAGGGCTGTAACGATACACAAACTCACGATTCAGTTTGTATCACGATTTTTGACCCACGGTTCGATACATCCCACGATTTTTTTAAATTTAAAAAGCATTTTATTTAAACAACACTTATATACCAATTATCTTAATGTAACATTTAATAACAAATAATTTGGAACACTGAACAGATTTGAACAGAAAGAATACTATTAAAGTATAGCTAAATTAATAAAGAAATAACCAAAGATTGCTGTTGGAGGATGCTTTTTGCTGGTAGGCATAATAGGGCCCCTTTAACTGCGCTTCTTATTAGGCTATGTAGCTTAAATAATGACATAATCAGGCCGTATAGAATGCAACATGTTTAATAGCCTAACTTTCAATAGATGAGGAAAAACATTAACGTCGCAATAACGAGGATTAGTGTTACGAGTAGCATATGTGTGTGCGCGAGAATGGCAGTGTGCGTATGCGTGTGTGAGTGACGTCAGCGAGTGAGTGGACGAGCGAGGAGAGCGAGCGGTAGCGCGTGTGTCTAGTGAAGAAGCGAACGAGTCCGGTAGAATAAAGTACCCATCCTGTCAATAATCGGTGGCCGCTTCATTCCGACCTATAAGCAGACAAACTGCCAGTCAAATAATCACACAAAACAATAGAGACATGATCTCACAGGCAATTTTTTTCGCGCTTGGCCCACTCTGGATAAATGTCGTTCATATCGCATATGAGGACTTCGACGGCTGTGGAGAAATGCAATCCTCCGTAGCCACGGAGAGCTGTCATCACAGAGAGGGCATCTCGTCACATACTTACGACATCGCTAGGAGGGGGCGCTGTCAGCAGACTATTATTCAGACAAATTATTAGCAAATTTCAATCGGACGACCGAAGAGTTAGAAAGGGCATATCGCGCTTCAGCCTTCTCACACCGCGAGACAGGTTCGTAACGCGTATCGTTACAGCCCTAATATATATATATATACTTATGTATTTGAGGTTTTGTACTTATATTATACCTGACCTTTTTATTTTATTGTTCTCCTGCTTTTGCAATGAGTTGTAACTGGTCATTTTACTACATTTTGAGGAGTGTCACATGCCACCACCGCCTAGGCCTACACTTTTTTTTTTTGCCGATTTCGAATGACACAAAGCTAATCTCTACAACTCTACAGATGTCATGTTTGCGATTGTCGATGCCGTTAATTTGTGAAACGACAGTCACTGCCCTCTAGAGGAGTTATTGTGTAACATCCATAACAACACTGAAACCAGACGGAGGTATGAAGGGTCGTTCCGGAGGCAACGTAACCGGTTTCGGAGTATCTCCGTAAAGACGGAGTCAAGCGAAACCGGGTAGATCTGTAGAAACGCTGTAGTACACATTCCAGGCCCATAAGGGGCGCTGCTTCTTGAAGAAATACACTCCTCGATGTCAGAGTTCGGATTTAATGACAAAGATGAAGAAGTCCTGCAGCAATCACACACAATAACAATGTAAGCTACAAACGTAATAACAACAGTAATTGCATACACACATAAGCATCTCAAGTATCAAACAATAACAATTGTATTAATCAGGAAAGACTCACATGAATCATGCCAGCAGCTCAACATGCTATGCAACGGGAACGTCTGCAATGCTAGCGAACACAACAAGGTAGACCGCCAACTCACCCGGTCAGCGGTCTGCAATACAACACTATCCCCTAGTGGCCGGAGGTAAACTCTGCATCCCCCCAGTCCGGAAAGCTATGAACGGGAATAGGTTAACGGACTCAGTCCTGTATCCAACGGCCCGTCTCGGGCTCGTAGCGTCTGGGTGGCCTCCTCACGCGGCACGGCTGTCCAAGATGGGGCGACTGCGACGCCGGAAGCGACGCATCTGGGTCGACGCCCGTAGGAACGGGGGCCTCCTGGGCCCCGAGACCAGAGGATGCCTCACCAGGGGGCTCCGGCGGGGAGGTGTCCAAAGCCGTGTCACGGGGTCCGTCTGCTGCCTGAGGAACGACACCCCGGGGCATCACCAGCCCAGGGTGGACAGGCAGGGGCTGGCGGTCCAAGGACGCGGGCGGCGTCAACAGGGCAGCTGGCTGCTGCCGGGTGTAGGGGGTGGCTGGAGTGTAGCTGCGAAGGAATCGCCGGTTGCGCAAAGTCAGGCGCCCCGACCCGTCAACCCTAACCCGATACTGATCGTGACCCAGTGACTCCACCACGACCCCTGACCGATCCCACTTGTGTGGACTCGGGCCCTGCTGATTCTGGAGGAATACTGTCTCACCAAGTACCAATGGATGGAGCGGTCTCGAGTGAGCCCTCAAAGACTCAGTGGTGCGGGACATCCGGGTCCGAAGGGCGTCCTCCTTGGCGGCCCATGCCTGGCGCCAGAGCGGTCGGATATGAGGGTTCGAGAACTTTTCTAGCCTGTTGACGAAAGAAAAAGAGTCTCGAAGGGGACGACCAAATATAATCTGCGCCGGTGAGAGGTTGCAACTGCAACATGGCACGCAAAAAACGATCATGATCAAGACCGCCAGTTGGGCCAGTGTTGGACACCAGAAGACGCTTAGCAGTCTTCACCGCAACTTCCGCCCTCCCATTCGACTGTGGAAAACCAACCGAGGACACGCGATGTCTGACGTGCCATAATCGGAGGAAGTCCTCTGTATGGCTAGCCTTGAACTCTGGACCACCATCGCTCGAAAGTTCCTCCGGCACGCCAAAGGTGGCAAAGAACGTGCGTAGGTGGCGAACCAAGCCAGCCGAGCCTCCCAGATCAGTGCCCGCTGTGGAGCAGAGGACCTCCACCCAGCCCGAGAGTCGATCACCGACAACCAGGTAGTGGCGGCCTCCATAATCAAAGAAGTCAGCAAACACCGCCTCAAACGGGGTGGATGGCGGTGAGGATGGTAGGGGGGGTGTGGATGCCTGTGACGGAGCATTGCGGTTACAGTCTGTACATCCATACCTGGTGGCTCGGATGTCCCTCGACATCCCGGGCCAGAAGACAGAAGGCACGGGGGTGCTGCTCCATCGCGGAAGCTCCTTGGTGGGCGGCATGGAGGTGCCGAAGGACTCCTTCACGGAGGGACGGTGGAACCACGACACGGTCAGCAGCATGGTTGCTCTTGCCAGGTAGGTACACAATGTCAAAGCGCCATGGGAGGGTACGCTGCTTGAGTCTGAACAGGCGGGAGTTTGTTATCTCATCTAGTGTGCGGTCACCGAAGATCTTCACAAGGGGCTTGTGGTCGGTGACCACGACGAGGTTGTCACATCCTTGCGTGAAGTATCGCGTCTGCTCCAGGCCCCAGGCCACGGCCAGGGCCTCTCCTTCGATGGCTGCATAGCGTTGCTCCGCCGAGGATAGGAACCGCAAACCGGCGAGGGTGATCCTCCATCCTCCGGGGCAACAGTCAGGTATGCCCGAAGTGCAGCTACAATGTTGTTGGAGCAGGAAGTAGCCAATGCCACGCCTGGACCAGTCAGGGCGGAGGCAGGTGCGCCTCCGCATGTCGTAGATCTCCACGCCCTCACGGATGGCCCCAATTATTGCCTGTTTGGAAGGCTTCCTCCAATTCAGGGGACCATGAGAATTTGCAGCGTGGGCTGAGGAACGGCTTGAATAGAGCCATAGTGTCGCGCAACTGGGCGTAGTTCGCCACCTGGTTGACCAGGCCAAACCAGTTTCTGATATCCGTCGTGGAGTCCGGGGTGGGGAAGTCCCGGATGGCGTCCACAGTGTTGGGATAGTTCACTTTCTACGTGAACTAGTTCAAAGTTCAGTTCACAAATTTTAAAATGAACTAGTTCAGTTCAACGTTCATAATTCAAAGATTTGAACTAAGTTCACAGTTCCAAAAAATGAACTAGTTCATAGTTCTTTTTTTCAATATGTTGCTGTGTGAGCTATTATTTTTTTCCGGTATTTTGAACATGGAGCACACTTCGTGATTTGTCTAGGATGATATAGAGTGGTTGAATCAAGCATCGTAGCGAAAATGTATTGTACATTTAGCGCATTTTGTAAATCCCATTGATTTCTGTTGGAAGACTCATTGCTTCGTTGGCCGGAAGCGGAAAGGGAACTAGTTTGGTTGTAGTTCAAATTTGGTTGTAGTCTTTTCGCTCGGTTCTAGCCCTACTGTTGAGTCGGAGAACCGAGCGAAAAGACTACAACCAAACGTAAACAGCCCCCATTTACGTTTCCGGCCAACAAGCAATGATTCTAGGAGGTATTCTAGTCCGCTGAGCTATGAGCCAGCGGGAGATAACGTTATGGATTGTACATATTTATAATTCGAAATTCGTCTCAGCCTTTATACCACAGACACTCTAGGGTCCATAGCATATAACCGTGTTGTCTGATTACAGTTTGATTCATTTTTCACTATTTAACAGATCTCGTTCTGAAGAATAATCACCGCGCCTTTCGTTTCAATGGGAATCGGGACGGTCTATACTTTCAACATAAAGTGTATTTATATTTTTTAATTCGTCCCAGCCTTTACACCACAGACACTATAGGGCAGGGTTCCCCAATTAGTTTTTCCAGAGGGCCAAATTTGGTCAAACATGCCATGCCAAGGGCCGAAATGTTGTTTCATTTTTCTAATTCGCCATTTTTATGTGCAAATTTAGCTTTAATTATAATTACTGTTTTAGCGATAATGCAGGAGGGCTAGATCAATTAGGTTTAAATAGCATCCAGCTTCGACTGGAGGGCTTCAATCGCTTCGTACATGTCAGCAACAGTGTGGTTCTTGCCTTGTAGCTGCAGGTTAAGGTGATTCAGATGAGACATGATGTCACACAAAAAATTAACATCTGCCAACACCTTGGCGTCAGCCCGCCAGAAATTCGCGGGCTTTTGGGCTCTGCAGGCTGGATAAAAATGACACAAGTTCATCACGCAGGTCGCACACCCTCTCCAACACACGGCCTTTACTCAGCCAGCGAACATCGTTGTGCAGCAACAGATCTTTGTGTTCAGCTGACATTTCCTCGGCACCTGCTTTCATAGCTCCACAACTTTTGTTTTGATTTTTTCCTCTTGATTTAAGATTTCACCAGCCATGTGAATTGCACATTATTTAATGAACTCTGCATCAGCAAAGGGCTTGTTAGCTTTAGCAAGCGTCCAGGAAAAATGCAATGAATCAGCTGTTGCGCTCTCTTGTGCCGAGTCCGTTTTGCATATGGTTAAAACTGACCGCTTGTATGACATGCTTGCAATCTTTTGTTTGCGTTGCTCAGATGTTTCTAGGAAACTTCCATTAAAGCTGGCAGCATGCAAACAGTAAAAGTGTCAGGTTGTCAGATTTAATGACAGCCACGGTCTGCTTGCATATTAAGCATGTCGGCTTTGCATTGGCATGGTCCGGTGAAGAAAAGCAATACTTATCGGTCCATTCAGTTTCAAACTGGCGGTTCTCCTGGTTGACCTTCCTTTTCTTGGCAAATGACATGTTTCTTTCATCAATTTTCAATCCGTTGATTTTTGACAAAGTTGTAATTCCCTGGGATGACAGACGGATAGCGGGAATGTGACAGCATGCGGCGGCTACTCTCTGGCGTGTGACGCTAGTGAAGTTGAAAATGCACGAAGCAGGTCATTACGTATGCACGCAGTAACGTCAATGGTCAAGTGGATGGTGTGGGCTGAGGGGAAAATATAGCAGACCGCGCAAATAAAAATAAAAAAAATCTTTTTTTTTTTTTTTGGAGATAACATGTGAATGCGCTGGGTCAGCGCGGGCCGGACATTTGGCTCCCGCGGGCCGCTAATTGGGGTTCACTGCTATAGGGTCTATAGCATATAACCGCATTTTCTGATTGCAGTTTAATGTAACAGTAAGCTGACAACGCCGCAACTGCAAATGAAACACACGGAGATAACCATGGCAACCGGTCAAACAAATCATTCTGCGCGCGCATCCGCCGTTTTGATAAACAAATAACCCCCCAATTGAACGAAGTTAAACAGAGTGCGCGTGCCGTTCACAGACACCAGAATGAACGAGTTCACAGTAACGTTCATCAGGCAGTAATACAGTACGTTCAGTTCACGTTCGCCGAAAATATGAACGAGTTCATGAACTATCGTTCAATGAACGCGTTCAGGCACAACACTGGGCGTCCAAGTATGGTTATGGTGGTGGCTTCTGACACCCTGAACCCAGCAAAGTCTACGCACCTCTCCGCAAATTGAAACTTATCTGGGTTCAACACAATGCCCGACCGGCCGACACGTGTCAGGAAGTCGATGGTCCTCCACCAGTGATGCTCCAGGTCAGTGTCATAGTGGATAGTGTCATCCACACAACGTTCCTTGCGCTCGAAGTCCGAGAGGATGGCGTCAAAACGACGGTTGTAGCCGTCCCCAGATGACAGGAAACCTTGCGGCGCCCTGATGTAGCGCAAGCGGCCGAAGGGCGTGATAAAGGTGGTCAGACGACGGTCCGACACACGCAGGGGCACACTATGGTAGCCGTTCCAGTCATCCGTGACGGTTTTCCAGGTGTCCCCCGGGATGCGACGTGCAAGGTGGAATGGGGATTCAGTGGCGAAGGTTTCACGTTGGCAGAACTTGTTAAGAGGTGAAAGGTCCACGGTCCTGCGGGGGGAGCCGTCGTGCTTCCTTGTGACTACCATACGATGGCACCATGTCACTGGCTCACCGTATGGCACACGTTCAATGACTCCAAGGGCTTCGTCCCGAAGGAGGTCGTCGTAGACTTTCTGCTGCCAGTGTAAAGGCACATAAGCCGCGGTGTGGCATGCCTTTGGCGTGGCTGCTGGGTCCACGTGCATTTCGATAGGGGGCCCCTCCATGCAAGGCAAAGCCTGATGAGGGCAAGTGTTGAATGTGGATGAGGCGTATCTCTCTAGTAGCCAATCTTTCATCCGACCATTGTTCTCCGGTGAGCAGGGGAACGGTAACGCCTGAGGCCGTGGTGGAGGGGCTGTACGCTTGGGGCATGAGCACTGAGCGTCCTGGGGATTACCCTGGTCTGTGCAGCCACTGTCGGCAGACCTCGTAGCATTCACAAACAAGGGCTTGATTGGTATGTCACGTGCGCCAGGGCCATGCTCGTCTCTGGGTCCTCCACTGTTACCTGATGGGAAGTCCGCAGGGAAGAGGCCGAGGTTAAGCAGTGACTCGTAGGAGAGGTACATCGCTCGAACTGAGCTGCTCACGTACACCATCGAGCGGCAGGACGTAACACCACTGTCGCTGGGGGCTGTTGAGAGCCTAGCGAAGAATGCTCCATCAATGGCTATGGGGGAGCGGTTGGCAGCTGACAGGCTAAGATTAACAGGACGCAGGTCATCACGCGAGAATCCGCAGGCGAGGAACTCCTCAAGAGACCACAGATCAGATTGTGCGCCAGTGTCTGCGATCGCGGATATGCTCACCTCATTGTCCGAGCCTCGGTGGTTGATGCTGCCCCGCGGCCCGACTGACCTGTCGACCGAGATGGTGATTAAGACTCGGGGGTGGTCTCTTAGCTTGGCCCGCCTCCATTCCTCCCTGGAGAAAATGTGGTGCCCGAGCCTGATGGGTGTGGGACCACCGATAGTGCTGTGTGTCATCCGAGTGCGGCGACGGCCCCCGCAGCGTCGGCCAGGGCGTGCTTTGAGTTGAACCGATGAAATCTGGGAGATCGGCACCGATTCCATGGCAGCCTGCTGACCGTCGTTTGATGGCTGTTGACGCCTCTTCTGTCGGCGGGCCCTATAGCAACCGACACAAATCTGGTGAGGCTTGGTATTCCAACCCCGAGGTCCCTCCGTGAAGACCTTAAAGGTGCTTTTACAGCCCAGGCACGAAGGCATGCCTAGCTCTGTCTGTTGGGGCTGGGGTCGGGACGGGGCCCGTCTGTTGATCTCTCCGTAGGTGCTGGAATGACGACATGGTTGATAGAGTGGACGACGGGAGAGCATTGCGGGCCATTTCCTTGTTTTCAACGACTGCAATTTCGGACCATGCGTAGTCGGGATCTGGGCCGGCGGGTTCCGATGGACAAGTCCGTGATTCGTCAACAGCGCAATGGCGACACATCTCCGGTCTCGAAAGCGCAGCCAGGAACAGTACATCCAACAACAACCATGACTTCTTCATGAAGAAATACACTCCTCGATGTCAGAGTTCGGATTTAATGACAAAGATGAAGAAGTCCTGCAGCAATCACACACAATAACAATGTAAGCTACAAACGTAATAACAACAGTAATTCCTACATGCACATATATGCATACACACATAAGCATCTCAAGTATCAAACAATAACAATTGTATTAATCAGGAAAGACTCACATGAATCATGCCAGCAGCTCAACATGCTATGCAACGGGAACGTCTGCAATGCTAGCGAACACAACAAGGTAGACCGCCAACTCACCCGGTCAGTGGTCTGCAATACAACACTATCCCCTAGTGGCCGGAGGTAAACTCTGCACTTCTGCTACAGAAATCCAGAAGAAAAATAAATAAGAAGCAGAGGCGAGCATGCGCATAAAGGGTGAGACTCCGCGGGCTTAACAGTCATTGGCTAGAGGGTCGAGGGGTGGGGCGATGACGTCATGGTTTACGGTTTCAGACGGTTTCAGGCGTCAACACGAATCCAAAACAAACCGGGTAGATTTGAAACCTAGCCTGGTGCCGCCCATCTACCTACTTCCGCTCAATTTTCATTTCACTTCAGTACTAGGTCTGGGTCTGCTTAATGTGAATACGTTCCATGTAAACCAGATTTCTGGCGGTCCAATCAGCGAACAGAGCGAGTGGCTGAGAACGATGACGTCTAGGTCGCGCGCCAGTTTCAGTTGTAGTCAGAGGAAGACAATGGAGAATGATACGAGAGAAGCTATTCTGTCTGTTGTGGGATCGCTGCCGAAAATCGATCAATTAAAGCTGGAGCAAGAACAAGCTTTGCAGAGTTTTGTTGGTGGCCATGATGTTGTGGCGCATCTCCCCACCGGGTTCGGGAAAAGTTTGATTTTCCAGCTGGCTCAGTTAGTGGGGAAGGAGTTAGCTAAGGCGAACGCTAGCAATGCTAACCCGATAGTTGTTGTCGTCTCCCCTCTTGTGGCACTTATGGAGGACCAAGTGAAGGAGGCAGAACAGTTGGGAGTTCGTGCTGGGCAGCTCGGCGTGCATGATCACTGTGACATTCTGGATGGAAACTTTAGTCTGGTGTTCGGCAGCCCAGAGTCCTGGCTGCTAAACAATACATGATGCTAGGATGCTAGCCTCAAGCATTTACCAGGAAAACCTCATTGGCATCGTCGTTGACGAGGTCCACGTTAGATACAAATGGTAAGTTAGCACTTAATACCGTTAAACAACATAATACGGCTGTTTTTGCTAACTTGATTGCTTAGGTTAAACAACATGAGTAGGTCTGTTTTTGCATACTAGTTAACTCGGTAGCTTAAGTCAATGTTGTCATTCAACTTTATGATGGCCTGTAACATTAATGAGGAATTCATTTTGTTTCTCTCAGGGGCGAGGCTTCCAAAGGCGAGTCGGCATTCCGAGACTGTTTTGCCAAGCTCGGAGAGCTAAGATCTTTAGCCAAGGAGGGTGAGTTGAATGCACGGCCCTCTGTGTTGCTCATACCTTACATGTTGTGAAATATCTAATCTGTATGCTATCTGTTGCAAGGATTAGTTACTGTCCCTGTAATGAAGCAGAATTGCCTGATTACTTGGATTAAGTGCATTCATGTGTTCATAGTGCTGTTCATTAAGTCCTCCATGCCAGTCTATTAAACAAACACTAGACAACTTGTTGGGTACGTTATAAAATGGGGCAGGTGTTTATTGTGAACTTTTTTTACTCTACCAGGTACACCTGTTTTGGCTCTGACTGCCTCCGCTGACATCAAGTCCAGAAGCAGAGTCAGCAGAGTCAGCAGAGTCAGCAGAGTCAGCAGAGTCAGCAGAGTCAGCAGAGTCAGCAGACTTCTCCATATGGACAATGCCGTTTCCATCATTGCCAGTCCCAATAAGACAAACATCCGTTTTGGATTGTGCAAGGTTCCCAGTCATCACATGAACTGCCTGGACTGGATTGTGCAACATGCAAAAGACAAGGGCTCAACGATGCAACCAATATTAATTTACTGCCAAAGCCTGAAATCAGTGGGGAGAATTTTCTCATATTTAAAGGCGGAACTGCAAGGACATGCCTGGGTAGGCTGTGATCCGGACTGTAGAAGTGAGAACCTCCTGATTGGTATGTTCCACAGCAAAACCCTCCCCCACAACAAGGAGAGAGTGTTGGCTTCAATGAGGGGGGAAGGGAATTGCCGGATAGTTGTGGCAACAACAGCTTTGGGGATTGGGTTACATTTCTCTAATGTTTCACACGTGGTAATGTACGGAGCTCCAGGTGAACTAGAGGCGATTTTACAACAGGCGGGTAGGGCTGGGAGGCATGGTCAGCCATCACATGCCATCCTCTACAACACCGGACAGTACTGCTTGTTGTTGGAAAAGACACATGTTTCAGGAAATCTCTATATTCACATTTTGAAGCAGAACCCAGCCATGTAGAGCCAGGCCATCTCTGTTGTACATACTGCCAGACTGTTTGCTCTTGTTCATCTGGCCCATGTACAGAACCCATGCCAAATTATGAACCGACTGAAGCTGAACCAACTGATCAGAGATCTAGGCATGTGGATGTAAATGAGAAGTCTTTGATTGCAGATTTGCTGAATGACTACAGAGATAGTTTAACCAATTCATCCAACCCACTGTACACCTCACATGCAGCCTGCACTGGATTCAGTCAGCAACTGGTTGATGCAGTATTGACCCACTGTCAATACATATTTGACCTGTCATACATGATCAATAACCTTCCTGTGTTTAAATTGGACCATGCAAAGGAGATTTTAATTATCATCAGTGATGTTTTTGGGGATATTGATTGTGATCTGCAATATGATTCAGAAAGGTATTTAACTGACCCAGATCTCTATTACAGTAACTACTTTGACAATGTTGATGATGATGTTGAAGATGCACTCATGAGCCGTGTCAGTAGCTCTGAGTCTGAACAGTAAATTTGGTGATGCTTGTGATTAGAACACTTAAACCCTCTGTTTACTTCTGCAGGATCATGGTTGGTGTCAGTTGTTCATATTTTGTAAATGTGTTTGTAATTTGTGCAATTTCACAAAACTGCACATGCACCTGCTAAATAAAAGTGTGAAAACAAATACTTGTAAGACCATTGATAAATTATACAAAAGCAATGAGACGTACTATGAAAAGGTATTGTTTAAAGATTCAAAGTGTTTATCGCACAATAAGAAACATGTTCCTAGTCATACAATGAAATTGTTCCTGTGTTTTCCACAGACTGAATGCCAAGAAAGAAACATGAAAATATGCAAGTGAAATAGAAAAAAAGCACAACAATACAGAATATACTATTTACAGGCAAATAGAGCAGCAACTAGGTAAAACAAATGTTAGTTAAAATAAACAGAATAGTGCAAATCCAAGGAAGTGCCGTTGTGCATACACAGTTGACCACAAACATTATCTCTGTCCTTACTGTCGAATATTAATTTAGAATGTACAACTGTTCTTTGAAATCTTACTGTTCGTCCACACCAGAAGCGAATTGAGCTACCAAATCGCCGGAAGTCATTCACTTTCTATGGGCAAGAGCGTCCAGAACCAAAGCGACCAGTGGCCAAAGTTGAGCGACCAGAGCATCCAAAAAAAGTTGAAAACTGTTGAACTTTATGCAAATTACTATGACGCGTTTCAGCGGCAAAACACTGACAGCCAATCGGAATGTAGACGCTCTTCGCTTGCGTGGATCCCAGGGAACACCGGCAGGCACTTTGGTTCCGACCTACCTTTATTCACTCACTGTACAAAATGTCGGCTGAATTATTAATCGCGGCTGTAACTGAGCACCTGGTGTTGTACGACCCAACCCTTTTTCACTTCAGAGATCGCAATGCCAAGGCTCTGGCCTGGGCGGAGGTGTCACGCGTGGCTGGTTGGTCTGGTGAGTGAGTTAATGAAACGTTTGAGATTATTGTAAAATAGGCGCCATACATGCCTGCTAACCGAGATCCTAGCATACTAATCTTCCTTGCTCTGAATGGGACGATATCGTTTTCAAATATCGAAAATACATACGTTGTGCAAAGGAATAATACGTTGTGCAAAGGAATAATGCACGCGTAATAATGCAAATGAATAATGACCAATAATGACCAAACCAATCTAACCAACCAATCGCGTGTAGCATGCTTTAAACAAAACAAAAAAAGTTTTTGAAATCGTCACATAAACAAACTAATCGACAAGACGAGGGATAAATGACAGGGGATATATCTCTTGTCTTTTATCCCTCTATTCCCCACTATTCACGGAGCCTGAGGTGAATAATTGTTAATTAAATAGTCACTCTAGATAGATAGATAGCCTAGTCAAGTCTTTATTAATACCAAACGACACAAATCGTCGGGAATTCATTTAGGTGATTCGGCTCACACAGGACAGTAGCCTACAAGACCACACAGAACAAGTCTGACTGGACATACACACAATACATCATATTAAAACTAGACACACGTTGATAGATAGATAGACAGATAGGCCTAGATAGATAGATATGTTCCATTATTTGCCTTGTGGAGCCAGCCAGTCCTGTGCACGTATGCAAATTAGCCATGTGCGCCAATGTCTATTTGTTTTGTGCGACGAATGAGTGCAGATCATGATTTGCAGGTGCAGATCAGTGAAACATATTTTAACTAGCCTACTACAGCACGCAACGTTTTTTTGTTCTCGGTTGTAATTACATTTTAGGAGTTTTTTTATATATATATATTGGAGGGGAATCACTCTCCTACTTGCTGTCGAAGCACTTTATCCAACAAGCAAAACCGTCTCTGCAATATGGCCAAAGTGTTTGGGAGTTCACTCTTTGATATGGCTGCCTGTACTAAAAGCATACGGCTCCTTTAAATGCGTCTGCAAAATTGAATTGTACGTCATGAGCGACTTGAGCGACCAAAGCGAACAGAAATATTCGAAACTTTATGAGCTGGTGTGGACGTACGGTTAAATCAGATAAACAAAACCTGCAGCTATCGTTCAGAGACATCTTCACGCTTCATCTTGTTTTGTTTGTGTACAGGCCTGCGCGTGCGCGAAATGTGTTTTCCGGCAGGTCCCGTCGCATGACATACGTCACGACCAAACGCTATGCAATTGGTTATGGCAGATCCAGAGTGGCACTGGGCAGATCCAATCATTTTAAAACTTCTACAGACACCCGCCTCAAAGTGAGTGAACGTTTGTCAATAGAGCAGTTCCAGACCTTCTGTATGGAAGCATATATGTAGCAAAATTCAAATAGCAATGCAATTTGCAATTTGCAATTCAATAAGTCATTACATTATGCAATTGACAATTAATTTGGCAATTTTATAATATAATGTGTAAATACGTTATTCAAAGTCTATTTTAATATGCAAAGTGACAATGCAATCCTCAATTAAATTTGCAAAAGTTAGAACAATATAAATAAAATAAATAAAATCCGGGGTCGGGTCGCGGGGGGAGCAGCTCAAGCAGGGGGCCCCAGACTTCCCTTTCCCGGGCCACATTGACCAGCTCTGACGGGGGGATCCCGAGGCGTTCCCAGGCCAGTGTTGAGATATAATCTCTCCACCTAGTCCTGGGTCTTCCCCGAGGTCTCCTCCCCACTGGACGTGCCTGAAACACCTCCCAAGGAAGGCGCCCAGTGGGCATCCTTACCAGATGCCCGAACCACCTCAGCTGACTCCTTTCTAAGTAAAGGAGCAGCGGCTCTAATCCGAGTTCCTCACGGATGGCTGAGCTTCTCACCCAGATAGAATAACATTTTGTCAAATTCTTTGAGTTCCTTTATTCAAATTGAAAATCTATAACGTCCCCGTAATTGTAATCCACTTCGCCACGCTCCGTGTGTTGCGATATTCAAATGACATTTCAATCCGCAAAAACGCTTTGCAAAAGATTTGGCAAAACGTTTTGCAAAACGTTTTCCAAAAAGTCAATATGCAAAATGGCAAACGTATCAGCCAATCAGCGTCTGGTCGGGAACTGCGTCACTTCCTATTGCCTCCAAGGGTATCTCCACGGTGGGTCTCCCGACCCAGTGTTTCGCACCCAGTGCCTGTAGCACTTGGGAAATATTTGTGTTTACCACACTGGCGTCAAAACGTACCAGTGAGGATAAGTCCCCTATCTCCCAGAGCACGCACTCTATCTACTGCATCTGTGTCTTCAAAACGATTGTTCCCCACATCATCGGCCAAACTTCGGAGCGTATCAATAATCTACTCCACTGGTGACCAAACTGACCATTGACCTGACGCATACGAACGTTTAAAAAAAAATTATACATTTTATTGACAATTAGCAATACAACAACAGCCAGGGGGTACAGAAATGGCAGACATAAAATACAAAATGCAGCATTAAATTAAATAAAAATATTATAAAGAGCACACACACTAGGTGTTTTAATAGCTTTCCCATTTCTAGAACATAGAATATTCCCCATGTATTGCCTGTTTTCCTTCTCAAACACAACAAAAAGCGGTTTCTGATTCGAGTATTTACATTTATGAATATGCCATTTAGCTAATAAAATAATAAGGTTTATAATAAAATATTGGTTTGCTTGACTAGAGGTGTAATTGAGGAAACCAAACAATACATGTTCAATACAACAAACTATACATACTCAATACAACAAACAATACATGTTCAATACAAAAACAATACATGTTCAATACAAGACACATACGAACGTGAACAAGGAAATTACGAGCAAGTGACGTAGTTCCCGCCCAGACGCTGATTGGCTGATACGTTTGCCACTTTGCATATTGACTTTTTGGAAAACGTTTTGGATTACGTTTTGCCAAATCTTTTGCAAAGCATTTTGCGGATTGAATGTCATTTGAATATCGCAACACACGGAGCGTGGCGAAGTGGATTGCAATCACGGGGACGCTATAGCTTTTCAATTTGAATAAAGGAACTCAAAGAATTTGACAAAATGTTATTCTATTTTCATTGTTATAACTTTTCTAAATTTAATTGAGGATTGCATTGTCCCTTTGCATATTAAAATACACTTTGAATAACGTATTTACAAATTACATTATCAAATTGCATAATGAATTGTCAATTGCATAATGTAATTGCAAATTGCATTACCATTTGAATTTTGCTACATATATGCTTCCATACTTCTGTACAAATAAAATGAAGTACGATGGTCTGATAGGACCAGGCTATTTGAAACCACCTCCGAGGGTGGTTTCAGAACTTTACGGTTTCGGTCAGCGGATTCGCCGGCTTCGTGTGGACGGAAGGCCAAACCGTACAAGACCTTTGCGGTTTCGCCATGAAATCAGCTTCGTGTGGACGGGGCCTAAGACTGCTTAACCAGAGACTGTTTGGCTCGTGGCTTTCCTAAACATCTCAAAGAAAATTTAAATAAATGTAAAAATATGCTGATACAAGTTCAACTGGAGATGAGAGTGTGTGTATCTGCGGGTGTGTAACCCTTTTAACGCCAGCCACTGCTAATCCTCTGAACTCATTAGCCTAATTGGATGGTCTAATTGGATGGACCCAAGCATTGATCTCGTTCTATTATGATTCTCCTCGGAACACACACACACACTCACTCACTCACTCACTCACTCACTCACTCACTCACTCACTCACTCACTCACTCACTCACTCACTCACTCACTCACTCACTCACTCACTCACTCACTCACACTGCAGGGAGGAATTATGCTTGTCAATATAAACAGACAAGTTAGATGTGGAAAGCAACTGCTGGGATAAGTGTAAAGTCTGCCCAATAATACTCATCGGCCTTCTGTCTCTGAAGGCTGGACACAGCTCGATAGCAGGCTTAGCACAATGTGATTCCTTTTATTGATTGTGATTCCAATGAGATTCATTGTGGTCAGTTAATGAGTCACAGGCTTTGAGGAACACCCTCAAGAAATATAAATAGTAATAAGTAAATAAATAAATAATATAAGTGATGTGTGATCCTTATCCCCAAGGGCAATCAGCCGCTGGAAACACAAGGTCATTTCCTCGGGGAACAATAATGTATCTGAGTCTGGATCTGTCCAGCAGAGGCAGATTGGTGCAGTAGACTCTAATGTTCTGTAATCATAACATCTCTGTTTAATTGCTGAACGCCAAAGGCCTAACAATCCCTCTGAAGCCTAGCTGGGCTCAGTTTGACAGCTCAGCGTGCCGCCCACGCAGCAGGCAGCCAGTGTTTTCCCCTGCTCCAGCTGTGAGGCCCCCCGGCCCCCCTCGGAGCCTCCACCCCTCCTGGGACCTAAACCTCTTCACCAGTGTCCTCCCCTGCCTCCTTCACACACCAACCCTCCCGCCCCCTCTGCCCTGCTCCCCTTCTATCTCAGAAGGTGTCTCACAAGTTGATAATGAGGCGTGGTGCTGTAAAGGACCTTAGTAAAGGAGGCCTCCTCCATCCTCCCTTAGTAAAGGAGGCCTCCTCCATCCTCCCTTGGTAAAGGAGGCCTCCTCCATCCTCCCTTAGTAAAGGAGGCCTACTCCATCCTCCCTTAGTAAAGGAGGCCTCCTCCATCCTCCCTATATATATAATACAACGCCTTTCAAATAAACCTCTTACACCAAACCAAAGGACATAGAAGTCCAGACTGCAGCAGCAGGTTAAAGCACATCTTCATCAGGTTGACATTCTGTCCCTCTGACCCACTTATTCCTCTCACTTATCATCTGAGCTCATCCCCCCGCTCCCGTACCTCTCTCTTCAACCCGCAGAAGGTCAGAAGACACACGATTTCTGTGTGCACATATATGTACTGTGTGTTTGTGTGTGTGAGTGTGTGTCTGTTTGTCTGTGAGTGTGTGTGTGTCTGCGTGTCTACCACATCATTGCTCATCTCTAGCAGTCTCACTGGCCATCTATTTCCCAGAGAAGAATCCTACAGAATGAACACATTTTGAAATCGTAGAGGCATCAACCAACCCACGAACATGTGCATGCACACCCACAAAAACACACCTGTGCACACACAAACACAACCACATACACACAGGCTGGCCTGCAACACTTCAGTGCTAAATGAGGAGAATGGGGAATTCTGCTGAGAGATTCTCTAGCAACGCCCTCTATCTTTCTCAGTATACCGTTGCTTCAAACGTCCACTGAATCAGCCCACTACACTGATTACACTGAATCAGCCCAGCACACTGAATCAGCCCAGCTCACTGAATCAGCCCACTAGACAATTTACACTGAATCGGCCCAGCACACTGAATCCGCCAAGCACACTGAATCATCCCAGCTTACTGATTACGCTGAATAAACCCAGCACACTGAATCAGCCCAGCACACTGATTACACAGATTCAGTCCAGTTTACTGATTAGACTGAATCCGCCCAGCTCACTGAATACGCCAACACAATGAATTACAGCTGCAAAATAAACTAGAACGCTACCGTTTCGTCGGAAAAGGTCGGATCAAAAAAGTGTTCGAATTTATTTTTTTGTGTGAGTCTGACGATGTCGTGTGCAAAGTTTGGTGTCGATTGGTCAAGAAATGTGGGAGGAGTAGGGAAAAAACAGTTTTGCGGTTTTCGCGATTTAGCGAAAAATATTAATAGACGCAAATGGGCGTGGCCGAGGCCAAAAGATGCAGCAGACTCCAGTGCATCTGTGTGTACAAGTGGACTCTGGGAGGTTCGGTGTGGGAGTTATAGCCCCAAACGCGTATTCCTTGGTATAGCGCCACCTAGGGACCGGCGTGTCTGGATTTGGTTATCTGAGTAGCGGTGCCGGACCTGGATCTAGTCATGTAATTGGCGCGTGTGCACCATTTACGGTTTGGGCTGTAGTACCACTTTCAGGGCGGGAAGAAGAAAAATCCTTACAAAAACAATAGGGATCCAACCTGTTGGCTTGTGCCCCATTTCCACTGCAGGGTGCGGAACGGATCGGATCGCAAAGGTGCGGTAGAGAGGGGGCGGTATAGCCCAGCTCAGTTCCGAGGTCGCGTTTCCACTGCCGACAGTACCCTTGGTGGTAGCCCGGATGTCGATCGCCGCGGCAGCTACGTAAACATCGTAAACAACGTCTTCCTCCCCAAGAATGCAGACGAGCGTCTCCACCTCCTTGTTCGCCCAAACAAGCTTTTTACGCGACATGTTAATTGTAAAGAATAATACCTCGAGGCTACTGTTTGTTTGTTTTTATCCCCGCGTCACCCGGAAGTGACGATTCTGTCGACCAATCAACGGAGGGGGGGTGTAGCTAGAATTTCACGGGACCCTTTCAGGCGTCTGGTCTCGTTTTGGGTACCGCAACAGAGGAGTCCCGAGAATGGGGCCGGAACGGGTACGGCAAAGTCCGGGTCACGCCCACTTTTGGCGGTGGAAACGCGACCCGACCCGCACCTTTGCGATCCGATCCGTTCCGCACCCTGCAGTGGAAATGGGGCATTAGACCCCTAACAAGTCTATTTTTAAAAGCGCTGTCAGCAAGATATACACAGTGATCTATTTAGGGTAGCATAACCAAGTTAAACAGACAGAGCACTGCATGGACAGATTGTGGCAAAAAGGAAAGAGATGATATGTGACACACACACACACACACACACACACACACACACACACACACACACACACACACACACACACACACACACACACACACACACACACACACACACACACACACACAGAGAGAGAGAGAGAGAGAGAATATTTTGAGATTAGGAAAGGGCAAAGAGAGTACTCATGACCAAGATGTTATGTGTGCAGTAGGTGCTATGTGCACTGCATATAGTAAATACAACCTAACCCTAACCTCACCATAACCCTAACTCTAACCCTATAACCCTAATCTAATCCTAACCATAACCCTAAACCTATCACCCTAACCCTGACCTCCTCTTACCTCCCCCCCATCTCCTCCTCAGCCCCCCCCGCCCTCACCCCCCCTCAGCTCCCCCCCCCCTGTGATAAGGAGGAGCAAACGTACCTGAGGCGTTCTTCAGGTTCCCGTTGGAATCCACCGTGGTGTACATGACGTACGGCCCGGGCTGGTTCACCCCGAACGGCTGCAAGGACACAAGGCTCCGTTAGACACCCGCTTTACACCTCATCTGCATCCTGCACACCTGACCGCTGCACAACACTCAGGGCTCAGGACTGACGACGGAGCGACAGAGCCACACTCAGTACCCAATGTGGACGGGGAGGAACAGGGCTGATGGAGAGGTCTTCATAGCAAGGCGATGGATCGATACAACTGGCTGAATACGAGTGAGAGAACGGCCTCATCACAGCCTCCCTCTATTCCCTCTGTCAAATCACAGGCACACACACACGCACACAAACGCAGTGATGTGACCCCGTAAAAGTTAAACAGCCATACACACACAGGGATATGACCCAATACCAGTTAAACAGACACACACGCACACACACACAGGGGGAAGTCATTGTTCCACAAACGTGCAAAGCTACACTGTGAAGTGAAAAGTGCGGACTTGAAGCGCGCCACGAGGAGATTTGACCAGGCATATTGGGGCGTGGCAGGAGTGCCTCTACGTAGATGATTTCCCGGAAATGTGAACAAGCGAATCGCAAACGTTGTTCCGAGTGTTTAGCGCTCTGCACAGCCACCCCAGACTGTCAGCAGGGAACACGTCGAAAAAGCATAATAGGTCCCCTTTAATTATTTTACACATACACACACGAGCGCCCGCATTCATTCATTATTTTTAACACTCACTCGCGGTAAAACAATTTTTTCTCCCAATCAAATACTCGTCAATCCTAAAAGTTATGGGTTTGTACACGATGTCTGTGTCAAGAAAATATTTGCTTGCTGTACGGTGTTTGCAGATGCATTGACTTAATAGTACAACTTATTATCGCTGTATCAGCTGTTCTTTCCCAAATAATTTACCAAGAATGTGTGGCTAAGTAGATGAAAGAAGCAAAGTGTATGCACGAGGTGCACAAGAAACATTATGCATGAGCCCTTAAAACAGCATCTGAACAATGCGCCACTGACTTTAAACCGGGTATTTTCTGGTTTGTGGCGCAAGTGATTTCTGAAACTGCAAAATAGCACCAGGGAACGTTTGCGCAAGAACACGCCTCCTCCTTTCGCCGAACCGCCCCTTGGGGCCCAAGATCATTCCCTAATTTAAAGGAGCGTCAATTGCGCCGGATGCAAGAAAGGGCCCATAGTGCCTAAACGTCGTCTTCTTCAATGGAAACATGTTATAATAGAAACGGCTGCCCAGACACAAATAAAACACAAAGTGTGAAGGTGGCTGAACGGCAGATGGCTATAGCATGAAGACAAGCTCTGATTAAACATACTGCCACCGATGATGGATGGTGTGTGGTCGACAGCAGGAGCAGAGCCCCAGAAGGGTATGTGGTGCTATAAGGATGCTAACATGCTACAGCAGGAGAGCCCTTACCGTCACTTTCTGAGGACAGTCACTGGAACACAGGCCACTGAGCACTGGGAGAAGAGAGGGGGAGAGGGAGGGATGGAGGAGGTAGAACGAGAGGAGGAGGAAGAAAAAAAACACGTTAAATGTTTGTGTGGATTTCTTACGTCTTTCTTTGAGGGACGTGGACCCGGAGTGAAGCCTTCACCAGCGGGGGACTCTAACCCTTCTCACGTCTCCTCGTCTCAGTCGGTCCTGACAGAGGCACACCTGATTTACATTCAAGAAGGGCTTCCCCCCCCAGCCTCCACAGCGCCCCGTCCGTCAGTCTGTCTCAATCAATACAGAGGAGGTGGGAGACAATTTAAATAAATTAGCAGCACTGAGAGACACAGGAAAAATAAATGCGCTGGCTAATAACCTGTGTGTGAGTGCACTGGTGTATGTGTGCATGAGATGTGTGTGTGTGCGTGGGTGGGTGGGTGGGTGTGTGAAGTATCCCTCAGGCCAATACCTCTGCAGCAGAATTCAGATGCAGCAATCCTGAAAATGTCTTAAACCAGAAAGGTGTCATTGAATGTTTCTTGAGACATATTTTGCATATTTGTACGGATAACCCAGCTCAGTATTTCGGTGCCATCGTGCTTCTTCATGGTGGTTTTCTTGTAAACAGCCTCAGTGAACGACATGACGGGATGAGGCTGATCTTCCTGGGCTTCTGCTCCTCCGAACTGACTGGGGAGACCACTTCCAGATCCACGCTGGCCTGAAGAAGACGCTCGGTGGGCCCAGAGGCACGGCCACCGGGAAGACGGGACGCCTTCCCCGGAAAGACCTCAACCTCGTCTTGAATATCAGCAGGGACGCACGTTCAACATGAGGATCAATAAGTTAAAGGCTGAGCTGTCAGCAGCGCACCAAAGCTAACTATGATTGATAGATTATACGGTATTGATTTAGCATTAAAGCTGTCCAACCTCGACAGGAAGGAGAAGGTAAGGTGGCTGATGGGAGGACGATAGGTAGCTGGAATCATTATGCAAGGGATAATGTATAGACACCGGTCATTATCGGGACCGGCGACGTTCTATACATTATCTCGCTTATTACACGGCTACTTGCCAATACGAAAAAATAACTCCACATGGTGTGTCTTTATGCAATTTATTAGTTCCTAGCATTAGTGTCGATCAGAAGAGAAATAGTCCGCCAAACACGTTGACGTCGATAGCAACCGAAGACGCTGGGATTGACAAGTTACCGGACTACTTGCGGAGTAATACCAAAGACGTCATTAGAGGCAAAAAATCCTTTGTTTTCCTTGACAGCGGTCAGTAATACTTAGCAACGGTGAATTATCAAATATAATTAATCGGCGGAAGTTGTGAAGGGCCCATGCAAGTGTACGCAGCGTTCCACGGCATTGAGAAGACCCGTGTAATAAATTGTTTCAATTCACAACGCAGCAACGTGACGCAACTTTAGAGGGCAAGGCAACACCGCTTCAAACACAGACTGTGATGACGGGAATCCCCCACCGGGAGAGAGACTCATCCCCCACCGGGGGAGAGACTCATCCCCCACCAGGAGAGACTCTTCCCCCACCAGGAGAGACTCTTCCCCCACCAGGAGAGACTCTTCCCCCACCAGCAGAGACTCATCCCCCACCGGGAGAGGAGAGACTCATCCCCCACCAGGAGAGAGACTCATCCCCCACCAGGAGAGAGACTCATCCCCCACCAGGAGAGAGACTCATCCCCCACCAGGAGAGACTCATCCCCCACCGGGAGAGGAGGGACTCATCCCCCACCGGGAGAGGAGGGACTCATCCCCCACCGGGAGAGGAGGGACTCATCCCCCACCAGGAGAGAGACTCATCCCCCACCAGGAGAGAGACTAATCCCCCACCGGGAGAGAGACTCATCCCCCACCAGGAGAGGAGGGACTCATTCCCCACCAGGAGAGAGAATCATCCCCCACCAGGAGGGACTCATCCCCCACCGGGAGAGGAGGGACTCATTCCCCACCAGGAGAGACTCATCCCCCACCAGGAGAGACTCATCCCCCACCGGGAGAGGAGGGACTCATTCCCCACCAGGAGAGACTCATCCCCCACCAGGAGAGACTCATCCCCCACCGGGAGAGGAGGGACTCATTCCCCCACCAGCAGAGGAGGGACTCTGGACCACTCCAGCAGAGGAGGGACTCTGGACCACTACAGCAGAGGAGGGACTCTGGACCACCCCAGACTGGGAGCACAGAGCCAGGGTTCTTCAAGGAGCAGCTCATCAAGGCATGGAACAGAGCTTTAATGTCAGGGCAGCCTGCGCTTAATGCTTTGTGTAACTCAGCCCCCCTCGTCAATACCGAGGCATAGTGAGGAGACGACGGCCGCAGCTGACCTCAACAACGTTTGTTGCACACCGAGAACACTCCAGACAAAATGACATGTTGACCTTCAAAACCTCATATGAATATGTACCTCTGGTATGAACACGTACCCCTGGTATGAATATGTACCTCTGGTGTGAATATGTACCTCTGGTATGAATATGTACCTCTGGTATGAATATGTACCTCTGGTGTGAATATGTACCTCTGGTATGAATATGTACCTCTGGTGCGATATGTACCTCTGGTGTGAATATGTACCTCTGGTATGAATATGTACCTCTGGTGTGATATGTACCTCTGGTGTGATATGTACCTCTGGTGTGATATGTACCTCACAATGCCACAATTCCCCTACTTTCATTTGGTTGTGATGTCAGGCACTGGGAGCCACCAGAGAGACGATGTCCCTTTGCTCATTACTGTAAACCAGGGGTCGGCAACCCTAGGCACGCATGCCACCACTGGCACAGGGCAGCATAATCATTGGCACCCTTAAAAAAAAAAAAATAATGTATTTTTTTATTATTATATTTTTATTAAAAAATGTCACCGCACAATGCGGCAGCATAATCATTACTACCAATTTTTTTTGCACTTTATTCTGTTTTGAACATTTCCTCCCAGTGCAAATATGTTTCAATTAGTTACAGAAAGCAGTGTTCTGAAATGGGATCAATTAATAGTTTTTAAACCTATGTTGTGAGAAATAGAGAAGATAATATTTAAAATATTGTTGCAAGTGGCCTGTATGCATCACCATCACATGGTTTTGCAAAGCTGTACATGTCTTAAAGATATTGATGTGGATGTGTCCAACATTCTCATATATTCTCGTTTTTTACATTTCTCATAGCAAATATGTTTTTGAATGAGTTTCTGAAAATGGTGTTTTAAGATGGGACACACAGTATGTAATTATAATTTGTAAGCCCATGTTGCAAATATAAAAATCAAAAAAACATTTAAAATGTTGATGCATGATTATGGACTATATGGAAATAATACAATTCAAGGTCTTCTTGAAATGTTTTTTGTCACTGTGTCATAATTTAGCTTAAGTTTTAAAATATTGTTGCTTAAGGCACACTCATTAACGAGAAAATGTCAAACTGGCGCTGCATGTTGAAAAGGTTGCTGACCCCTGCTGTAAACCATCTATCAATAAATAAAAGCTATCACAGGGTTATATGATGATAACAATGAATTATACCAGGCCAGCCCCCAACCCTTTTGTTTGACTATTGGAAAGCCAAAAGCGGACCACTGTAGGAACACAGGTCACCTGGATAGAGCCTGAGCCAGCCCTCGTAGAGGTCTCTGGTCTCTAGGTCGTCCTCAGAAGTTTTCTCCAGTGGTCTCTTCACTGGCTGGTTGGCGAGTATATACGTCTGTGTTCATGCCTGTAAAAAGTCGGTATTCATACCTGTAATGTGTCTGTGTGTGTGTGCATGCATACGCAAATATCATTTTTGTGTTGTGAACGCGCACGTGTCAGATTAAAAAGTTGCTAATTAAAATCAAGTAACTGGAATTGTTCGCCTACACTGAATTAAATAGCCCAGGCCAAGTAACCATGGTTGAATGATTGAGGGTGAGAGTGAGAGAGAGGGGGAGAGAGAGAGAGAGAGAGAGAGAGAGAGAGAGAGAGAGAGAGAGAGAGAGAGAGAGAGAGAGAGAGAGAGAGAGAGAGAGAGAGAGAGAGAGAGAGAGAGAGAGAGAGAGAGAGAGAGACGCAGAGAGAGAGAGACAGATAAAGAGAGACAGAGACAAAGACAGAGAGAGTGAAAGAGAGTGAAAGAGAGGGAGACGGAGAGCAGAGATCGTACCGCTGCGGTCGTCCTTCACGACTCAGCGCCCCCCCACTGCTCCAGGGACCATAAGTCAACGTGTGTCTATCAGTGTGTGTGTGTGTGTGTGCGTGCGTGTGTGTGTGTCTGCGTGCGTGCTTGACTGCGTCCCCATCAGTGTCTGTGTACACATCCGTGTGTGTGTGTGTCTGAGTGCGTGCGTGTGTGTGTGCGTGCGTGCAGTGATTTCTCATGCGGTGCAAGCGTATTTTTAGTATGTATTCGTGTGTACGTGTGTTTGTGAAGCTTGTTAGTGTCAAGTGTTCAATACAACCTAGAAGTTGGAGAACCGGATAAACAACATTGATTAGGGTTCTGTACTGTTAGGCCTCTGGTTCTGGACTGTTAGGCCTTTGGTTCTGTACTGTTGGGGTTCTGGTTCTGTACTGTTAGGCCTCTGGTTCTGTACTGTTGGGGTTCTGGTTCTGTACTGATGGGCCTCTGATTCTGTACTGTTTGGGTTCTGGTTCCCAACAAGCAGAGAACTCAAAGTCCCAACCAAGATCCTAGAACAGCTCCCAAATGTCCTGCAGAAAAAACCTCCTGGGATCGCAGCTTATATTACAAACACACACACACACACACACACACACACACACACACACACACACACACACACACACACACACACACACACACACACACACACACACACACACACACACACACACACAGCCATTTTTCGAGTGCAATATTAGGACTGATGGCAGTGGTCTGGCACAAGACTACACACTCATGTGGAAAATTAACTGTTCTGTCTCATGTGTGTGTGTGTGTGTGTGTGTGTGTGCGTGCGTTAGTAGTGTGTGAGATGAGTAAAAACGGTACAGAGTGCATGGGATGTTTGTTGTAGTGGCCAACAATGAGTCAGCGTGTGATGTATGTCTCAGATGAACACAGGAGGACGTAAGAGAGGGACGGATGATGCTGGGGGGAAGGAGCTATTTTTAGGTTAAGAGGGACTGTGAGAACGGAGCGGTTGGAGATGTGTCCGCAACATCCAGAGTGTTTACATTCTGAATGAGGAGATACATCAAGTCTTTGATTTAAAGGTCCCATGGCATGCTACTTTATGGATGCATTAATATAGATATTAGTAGGCCCCAAACACAGTATTTGAAGACGCTCCCGAAATTCAGCCTTGGTGCAGAACTACAGCCACTACGAGCCAGTCGCACATTGAGCTTTCCCCAAATGCGCCGTTTTAGGGCTGTAACGATACACCAACTTACGATTCGGTTTGTATCACGATTTCTGACCCACTGTTCGATACATCCCACGATTTTTTTAAAGTTAAAAAGCATTTTATTTAAACAACACTTATGTAATAATTAACTTAATGTAACATTTAATAACAAATAATTTGGAACACTGAACAGATTTGAACAGAAAGAATACTATTAAAGTATAGCTAAATTAATAAATAAATAACCAAAGATTGCAGTTGGAGGATGCTTGCAGGTAGGCAAAAACCCTCAACTAGTTTGGTGGTTTAGTCAAATATCCTATTAGCGCTTCTTATTAGGCTATGTAGCTTAAATAATGACATAATCAGGCCGTACAGAATACAACATGTTTAAAAGCCGAACTTTCAAATAGATGGGAGAAAACATGAACGTCTAACATGAACGTCGCAATAAGGAGGCATAGTGTTACGAGTAGCGTATGTGTGTGTGCGAGAATGGCAATGTGCGTATGTGTGTGTGTGAGTGACGTCAGCGAGTGAGTGGATGAGCGAGGAGAGCGAGCGGTAGCGTGTGTGTCTAGTGGAGAAACTAACGAGTCCGGTAGAATAAAGTACCCATCCTGTCAATAATCGGTGCCCGCTTCATTCCGACCTAAAAGCAGACCAACTGCCGGTCAAATCACACAAAACATTAGAGACAGGGATCACACATGCAATTTTTTTCGCGCTTGGCCCACTCTGGATAAATGTCGTTCATATCGTATATGAGGACTTCGACGGCTGTGGAGAAATGCAAGCCTCCGTAGCCACGGAGAGCTGTCATCACAGAGAGGGCATCTCGTCACAGACTTACGGCATCGATAAGAGGGGGCTGTGTCAGCAGACAATTATTTAGACAAATTATTAGCAAATTTCAATCTGACAATTTGACCGGAGAATTAGAAAGGGTGTATCGCGCTTCTGCCTTCTAACACCGCGAGACAGGTTCGTGGCTTTGAGTGTCGCGATTTCGGTTTCGATACGCATATCGTTACAGCCCAAGCCGTTTCTGTGTCTGTAGCTTTAATGCAAATGAGGAGGAGGGTGGGGGTGTGGCCCTGAGTAGCTTGCAGCCACTGTACCATGCACTCTGTTTACAGTGGATGTATCGCAATGGCGAGGCGCACACAGCCTTTAACCGTGTTCTGTAAATATTCTAGGACCCACGAGAGTCCTGGAGCTCGATATCTAAATAATATTATATTATACATAGATATATATATCATATAATATATATTATCACGGCCAAAAGCTGTGTGAGCCACCAGACGATAATATGAATTTCAAACGACTGCGTTGGGTTCTCCGACGTCTCTGGTTCTCCCACATCCACATCAATCTGAAGTAGACTGAACCACGAAATAGAGGAGAAAGGGATTGCGATTGTTGACCACGGTTGTCTCCCGCCGGAGCCTTGCTGCCTAGGGACCAGCACCTCGGCAGCGGTCAGCACTTATGCACCACCGCCTCCTGCAGCGCCGAGGCGGTGGTCCCTCGGCAGCGGGAAGCGGGGCTCAAGTGGGAGACATTCGCGGCCAACAATCCCTTTCTCCTCCATGTCGTGATTCACGTACTTCAGGGCCAAAGTTCTGTTCCCCCCATTTATTCTCAACCATGGCTGAGATAACCCCCACTACGAGTCTCGTTTTGGAAATACCAGAGACGAGAGTCCGACGTGTTATGCGCCATAACACCAACAGCAGAACGGTTACCCTAATAACAAGGAAGTGTACAACACTTGCGTTACAGTCCTGGAGCTCTATATCTAAATAATATCATATGATAAATACATAGATATCTATATCATATAATACACATGATCACGGCCAAAAGCTGTGTGCGCATCCAGACGATATTATGAATCACAAACGACTTCGTCGGGTTCCCCAACGTCTCTGGTTCTTCCACTTCCAAATCTATCTGAAGTAGACTGAACCACGCGCTGCCCGCTGCCGGCTGCCCGCTGCCGGCTGCCCGCTGCCGGGCGGTGGTGCTTCCCGACGGTGGTGCCTCGCGGCAACTGGCGGCAGGCAGCATGTCGCAGTTCATGTACTTCAGGGAGTCAAAGCCAAAGTTACTTTCCCCCAATTCCTTCTCAACCATGGCTGAGATAACCCCAACTACAGTCTCGTTGTGGAAATACAAGAGACGTCAAAGAACTGACGTGTTATGCGCCATAACACCAACAGCAAACACTTGCGTTACAGTGTGTGTAATCACACACACACACACACGTGGCGCTCGCACGGTCGTGTCTCATTGGCGGGCCAAATTCTCTGGGCGGGCAAAGCAGAGAAAGGGGAGGAGCTTAGAACCCTTATGACGACATAAGGGACCACATCCCATCCTCAAAAGGCGAGCAGAACACCTAGTGCTCGTTTTATACCGAACGCAAGTTTTAGCCACTGGGGGACCATAGGCTGACTTGGGGAACTCATATTTATGTAAGAAAACCTCATAAAGTGAGATCTTCATGCCATGGGACCTTTAAATAAATAAGTGTAGTTTAGTTTGAGAACTCTCGATTAAGTGCAGCAATACAAATGTGTGTGAGTGTGTGTGTGTGTGTGTGTCTTTTTCTTTTTTTTTTACAATTCAGTAGTTAAATAATTATTTCATAATATATATTCATGCATTTGGTCATCTCATTTCGTCATAACACGTAGACCCTTGCTATCCAACGTGGTGTTAATAATACAGAAGATAGGGAACCTCAAAGAAACATAGCATACTAAATCCCGATGGCAATTTCGGTCTAAAAAATTCGCAATTTCTATTATTTTCAGGTCTGACCAGGTCACATGTGAACGCACAACGTCCAAACGCCCACCGTCTAAACGCACAAACGTCAAAACGCACACGCTGCAGTCAGGTAGGGTCACATGTCAGTATGAGGGTCCACTGATAGACATATGCATACACACACACACACACACACACACACACACACACACACACACACACACACACACACACACACACACACACACACACACACACACACACACACACACACACACACACACACACACACACACGCAAACATGCAAACATGCAATGTGATGTTGGGCGCTGAGTGCGTGGGTTTGAGTGCTTTGCTTCCTGCCCTCATCTGGCTGATTTTGCTGACCTAGAGGCTGACTGGCTGTTTCAGTCAGCCATGCCCTTCAAACAACCCCACATCCTTCATCACACTCACACACACTGTCAGCAAACCAACGAACGAACATCAGAGTACTAACCCTACCATTACATCTGGTCCCTATGTTACACCTGCGCCCTACCGTTACACCTGGTCCATTACATCTGGTCCCTACGTTACACCTGGTCCGTTATATCTGGTCCTTTACATCTGGTCCCTACCGTAACACCAGGTCCCTACAGTTACACCTGGTCCATTACATCTGGTCCCTACGTTACACCTGGTCCGTTATATCTGGTCCTTTACACCTGGTCCCTACCGTAACACCTGGTCCCTACAGTTACACCTGGTCCATTACATCTGGTCCCTACGTTACACCTGGTCCGTTATATCTGGTCCCTTACATCTGGTCCCTACGTTACACCTGGTCCATTACATCTGGTCCCTACCGTAACACCTGCGCCCTACCGTTACACCTGGTCCATTACATCTGGTCCATTACATCTGGTCCCTACGTAACACCTGGTCCCTAAGTTACACCTGGTTCGTTACATCTGGTCCCTACGTTAGACCTGGTCCATTACATCTGGTCCCTACGTTACACCTGGTCCATTACATCTGGTCCCTACGTTACACCTGGTCCGTTACATCTGGTCCCTACGTTACACCTGGTCCATTACATCTGGTCCCTACGTTACACCTGGTCCGTTACATCTGGTCTGTTACACCTGGTCCCTACCGTTACACCTGGTCCATTACATCTGGTCCCTACGCTACACCTGGTCTGTTACATCGGGTCACTGCGTTACACCTGGTCCGTTACATCTAGTCTGTTACACCTGGTCCCTACCGTTACACCTGGTCCATTACATCTGGTCCCTACGCTACACCTGGTCCATTACATCTGGTCCCTACCGTTACACCTGGTTCCTAAGTTACATCTGACCCCTACTGTTACACCTGGTCCCTACGTTAGACCTGGTCCCTACCGCTACACCTGGTCTGTTACACCTGGTCCCTACCACTACTTCTGGCCCCTACCGTTACATGCAGCCCTCGGCTGTAGCTCTTTCTCTCCGCTGTCCACTGAGCCCATGCATCAAATGCTTCAACAGCAGGGGTATAGCTCTGATATAATAACTGTTGATATCATATCTCTTCATATATCTCTTTATATAATATCTCTTTAGATCATATCTCTTCATATGATGTCTCTAAATAGAATATGTACATATATTATATCTCTAAATAGAATATGTACACATATTATATCTCTTTAAATGATATTTCTTTATTATATCTCTTCCTATATTTCTTCTTTTAATATCTGTGTATAATATCTCCTTGAATTATATTTCTTCCTATGACATCTCTTCATATGACATCTGTTAATGTGACATCTCTTAAAAGCATATGTCTATATGTCTAGATATTATATCTCTTTATATGATATTTCTTTATAATATATCTCTTTACATGATATCTCTTTACATGTTAACTCTCGCTATAATATTCCTTCCTATAATATCTCTTTGTATAATATCTCTTTGAATTATATCTCTTCCTATGACATCTCTTCCTATGACATCTCTTTTATGATAGTTCCTCCCGCTGTCGTCCGGTTTTTAAATCTAGCTGAAGGCTTGCATGCGTGGTGGTTGTTGTTGTTGTTGTGAAGTATTTTGGGAAGAAATTCTTGCCAAACTTTGCATTTGTTTCCTGGCAAAAGTGTGACAATATGAAAAATGACTGCAGTAATAACACTTGTGTAAATGTTTTGCGTGATTTCACATGTTCAAAAGCGGTCGAGGTGCACTCGTGTGTGGGTGGGTGTTATGTGCAGGGAATTAAAATCATAGCTAATAGCTTAAAAACGACTAAGTGCTTTTCTAACCAATTTACCAAAACCCATTTATCTTCAGGAACCCATTGAACACCCCCCTCACTAGCTCTGACGGGGAAGGCCGGAAAGAGGCACCTGGCTAGCGGACTGAAGGGTTAGGGTTAGTGTTAGGGTTAGTCCTCACCCTAACCCTAACCCTTCAGTCCGCTAGGGTTAGGGTTAGGGTGAGGGTTAACCCTAACCCTAGCCCTAACCCTGGCCTCATAAAGCCTCCTCAGGGGCCGGACGGGCCATCCAGATGTTGAAGGAAAATTCTCACGGCCACAAAAAGAACATCACCGCGCAGTCATCTGCTCTGCCGATAATCCAACCTTCTCAGTTTGATCAGAAATTCATTCTCAGAAGAGCTTCATTCTGCAGGGGCCAAGGGTCTAATTAAAAGCAGAATAACTGACGTTTTTACATGCAAGCCGCATTAATGAGGTATCAGTGACATAGTTTGACTACATCTGGTAAGCTGTTGAGCAGTGACCAGAGCCCTCCAGACTCAGAGTCCGACAGTATAAGATTCAACACGATTGCATCATGTAGGGGAGAACATGTTGGGGTGGTGGGGAGGGGACAGAGAATGGATTAGAAAGAGTCAATCTGACTCAAAGAGACATGGTGCTCATGACGAGAGGAGAGAAGTCAGCGGAGAGGAGGCAGAGAGTACGCGTGTGTCTGCTGAACAAAGCTCCAGATGTTCCTGAATGCAGCTAATCTGCATCCTAATAAGTGAGCAGGAAACTAATCAACTCCTACAGTTCTGCACGCACTCAGGCACCCACGCACTCAACCACACACGCAGGCACACACGCACACACTCAACCATGAATGCACACACTCAACCACGCACGTATGCACATTTGTCCCCTTCCCTCCCTCCCTCTCAATCTTCCACCAATCATTTCATATGTTTTATTCTCAGCTCAAGACTTCCCTCTCCTCCCCTCTTCAGCGGCAGTCTTCAGCCCATCTGCCCTTCTGTCCTTACTCCATCAACGGCTTACAGAGCGAATGCTGCTCATCTTCCCATGGATCAACTGAACGGGGGGGGAGGGGACGACTGCACTGGGCAGAAGAATTAAACTGAGTTCCAAGAGCCCATCGCCCTTTACCTTTCCTTAACCACAGCTGTCCTTAGAAATGACCCAGCATGTCAGAATTTATTCATAAAGGCCAACTGGATAAATACTTTCTGCATCATATTTTGATTTGGAGAACATAGAAATATCAGTAAAAAAATCACCTTAACCAAAATCTGTTAAAATGATTCCCCTCATCAGGACAGACTCAGTACACAATCAAACACTTGAATCAGCTGCAGGTGTGCAGACCAAATGGAATTAAGTTCCATTCAATATAAGAATGGACAGCAAGTACTGCCATGAAGTCATCAAAATGTAGCTGGGCCTGACCTGCTCTGGGGCAACCTCTGAAATCAGGTGATTTCATAGCAGAACGCTGATGAGACATTAAGCTGCATGGGGTTTATGTGAAGTCTATTGAGATTTGAATAATTACCGATAGGCTGTAATAAAACACTGTAGGGTGAAACGCTTTTGCTCACTATTTTAGTTCTTCATGTAAATTTATTATTTTGTGCGTCAAAAGCAACAGAGCTTTTTGTTGTGTTCAATAGTCTCATGTCTGTTGGTCCTGGTCTCAGAGGAACCTTCCAGAAGGGAGTTTGAATACCGTATACACAGTAGTACACAAACAGATCATATAATGTCATGTCATGTATTATATCATTCACATCATTCCTCACTGCAGTGCTTGTAAATGCAATCAAGCTTCTGTCCTGCACAGATCGATTAGTGAGATAGAGGCAGAGAGCAGAGGAGCTCTGCTCTGTTCATTACATCTTCCCCTTTCTCTCTGGATTACTATCTGCATTATCTCTGAGCCCATTATCTTTTACCCAAAGCACCCTACAACCATTCATTGACACACCGACGGTGGACTCGACCCCTCAGGGCAACCCCTTAGCCACTTGGAGCTGTCAGGGTGTGGCGTCCTGCTCAGGGACACCTCGAGACTCAGCTAAGAGGAGCCGGGGATCGAACTAGCAACCTTCCGGTTACCAGTCAACCCGCTCCACCTCCTGAGCTACTGTTGCCAGCCTATCATTGCTAATGTGATGAACACCTCGGACACCATCACTCTAATGCACCCTAAACACTGTGTGGTCGTAGCGTTAACCTGGGACATCTGGACCCAACCCTACTGACCCTCATGATACCTCCCCTGTCACATTGCTGGCTGTACGTTGGGTAACTACAGCTGACTCCGTTCTCTACTCTCCTATTGGACTCTTATGCTGTGTGCACTCGATGTGTTTGCTCCTTTCCTAATGTGTACTGCTGCTCAGTAAGGACCCTGAGGGGAATGAAGCTCATGTGTTCTCATACACGTCATAGAGTCACAATGACTGCTGAATGTTACGGCTCATCCCCCCAAGGCTCAAACAGGATCTTCACAGACCACCAACATCATCTCCATACTAAGCAAAGCCCCGAGCATCCTCAACATATGGACCTCCAAACAAGGGCCAGCTTTCATCCCAGAATGAGCATCAACCTGCAGCCGCCCCGGGCCTCAGCCGGCCGGTCTCTGGTACGAACACTGGAGCCCAGCGGGGGAGAACACTGAGACTCACCTCAGAGGGTTCATCATGATACAGCTTCTGCTGTGAGGACTCTGCAGCACGCGGAATGGCCTCAGCCGCTCTGCAGCAAGCCTTCAGAAGCCCCCGACCTGGCCTTATGTGAGCACAATATTCTGAACAACCCCTGAACATATTGATTCCAGGTTCCTGTGATGAGCCGGAGGCTGTGCTGAAGAACATTAATGTACAGAATGTAAGCACCGTTCACGTTGCAAACGAGATCAGGAGATCTATGTAAAGGTTCATTTACACAAATCTAGATGAGGATTTATCCCCAATAGTGCACTCCAGTCCTTTACTAACTAAACTATCTAGCCGCCATTTACTCCAAATGATGCCGCACTCGTTGCCATAACAACGTCAATGTTCTAAATTCTAACAAATTAATCGCATTTGCTTTTAGATTTTCACATTCATTTGTCTAGCGTACCACACGTATGCAAACCCAGATCGCATTGTCCCTGATTCGTCAAGAGCCAAGTCAAATCCTGAGTCCCCATTGGCTAGCAAACAGTGCATAGTCACTGTGTATGACTGTAGACAGTTTTATGCATGTGTTAGTGGATGTGTAAGTAGATCTGTAAATTGGACGTGTAAGTGGATGTGAAAGTGGATGTGGATGTGTAAATTGCTCTGGATATGTAAGTGGATGTGAATGCGTAAGTGCATGCCAATCAGCAAGGAGGAGGGCCCATCAGAAGGCAGGAAGCAGATGCAGGTGAAGTGGCCGGAGATGGGGCTGGCACGGAGCACGCTGACAGGAGAACAGGTGTTCTGAAGGAGCATCTGCTGCATCTGATTTGCCGCAGTGAGCGTATGGGAGCATATTTGAGAAGGTGTGTGTGTTTGTGGGGGTTGTGTGCGGGGGGTGTGTGTGTATGCATGTGTAGGTGTGTGTGTGTGTGTGTGTGTGTGTGTGTGTGTGTTATGCAGGAAGAACACAAAGTCACATTTGGCAGCTCCGCATTTTATGGAGATTATTTTCTTAAAGGAGACATACTATGGTGTTTTCCCAACACGTAAACATAGTATTTGAGTTCCAGAAAACATGTTTTTGAAGCTGAAAAAAAATCGCCTACCGCTATTCCTCTCTGTTTCAGTCCCTTCAGAATGCGCTGTTTCTGGTGTCTGTCGCTTTAATGCAAATGAGCTGCTGCCCATTGACCAATGAGCTGTCAGACTGAACCGCAGCATGGAGGAGAAGTGTTTGCGGACACCTGGAGCCTCTTTAATAGGTCCATGCCTGGAGCTCTATATCTATATATTATAATATAATATAATAATAATATTATATACGGGTATTTATATAATATTATATCTAATATCAAGGCCAAAAGCTATTTGCGCCTTGGATGATATTATGAATCATAAAGACTGTAGTGGGGGATATCTCGGCCATGGTTGAGAAGAATTCGGGGAAAGGAACTTTGGCCTTGACTCTCTGAAGTCCATGAACCGCGACATGGAGGAGAAAGGGATTGTACTCAGGGAGCTGAGCAGCCGGACTGCCGCTGAGCTCACCACGCCAGAGCTGCCAGCTTCGGCGACAGTTCAGCTCCCGGAGTACACCCGCCGGAGCAGCCGGAAAGCTTCGGCGGCAGCTCAGCTCCCGGAGTACACCGCCGGAGCTGCCGGACTGCCAGCTTCGGCGGGGGGTAGCTTGGCGGTAGTCTGGCAGCTCAGCTCCGGGAGTACAATCCCTTCCTCCTCCATGTCTCCTCCTCCGGACTGCCGACTGCAGTCCGGCAGCTCTGGTGGGGGGAGCTCGGCGGCAGTCCGGCAGAGAAAGGGATTGTACTCCCGGAGCTGAGCTGCCAGGCTGCCGCCGAGTTCCGACCGGCGGAGCTGTTCGTCCTCTAGTCCACAAATTCTTAGCTATGCTCTGATTTGAGGGGAGTGGGAAGTGGGAGGTAATATTCAAGTGTGCCCCCGTCCTACGTAGGAGGGGGCGCCGAAACTGACTCGCTTGTTTGGTAACTGTAGGCGGAATACTTTCAGAAATGCATATCTCACTAAAATAATCATGAACAGACTTTTTTCAAAGTTGATATGCGTGTGGGAGCACCAGAGACCAAAAAAAAAACACCCCAAATCCCAGGAAAAGTGTTGTTTTCATAATATGTCCCCCTTAAGAGGCAGCAAACATATATTATATTCATTAACATATATCCATATATATATATATATATATATATATATATCCATATCATATATATATATATATATATATATTAGGGCTGCTCGATTATGGGAAAAATCATAATCACGATTATTTTGGTCAATATTGATATCACGATTATTCAAACGATTATTTTTGAGTTTGAAAACATGCATTTATTGATACAATCAATTATGACATAGAAACACGTATATTATAAGTATCCAAAATAAAACCTTTTTCGTGTGTAAGTGTACTGTCTGCCACAACATTCTGAATCTAACATTTGATTTTTATAAAACATTTCATGAATACAATATATTAAGACAATCAAATATCACAGAAACAAGTATCCAAAATTAACTTAACCTATTTAATGTCTAGAGAACAACGGTCCCAGCATTTCTCCATAGCAAAGTTAAAAGTCACAAAGCCATAACAAACACATGGCTAATAAAAATCATATTGTTGTTAAACAGAAATACATATACAAGATGTACTTGGCAGTTCTGCCTTAAAGAACTCTTAGTTAAAGTCTGCTATAGGAGCTTGTTATCGTTCATCAAACTGTAACGTTACTGAAACTTTAGATTCCACGCGGTAGGTCTACTCCAACATGTCTGTCAACAGTCGATGCTGCTGATTGGCGGTTCACTGGCATGTCCCGCCTCCTGCCAACGGCATACTTCCTGATGCAGCACGCCTGTTAGATTGTACTCCCTCTCGCCGCGTTGAATGCTTTCGCATGCGCGTCTCTTTCATAAACTTTCATAAACTCTCTAGGCCTACTTTAAAATGGAAAATGTCAAATTAATCGTTTCAACTCGATTATACGAGTTTGGAGATCGTTTGACCCCAAAATTGATATCGCGATCGAAATTCGATTAATTGCACAGCCCTAATATATATATATATATATATATATATATATATATATATATATCCATATCATATATATACGTATATATATATATCCATATCATATATATCTATCTATATATCCATATCATATATATCTATCTATCCATATCATATACATACATACATACATATATAAATACATACATATATAAATATATAAATACATACATATATAAATATATACACACGTATATATATATATATACACACACGTATATACACACAAACATATATATATATACACACACATATATATATATATACACACATACATATATATATATATATCTTGCTTTCAGCAAGATCTATATGTATACATACACACACATATATACACACATAAATATATATATACACACATACATACATATACTGTATGTATGGGTAGTAACGCGCTAACGCGAGTAACTTTCTGGATAAATTGTAATTTTATTGGAACATACTTTTACTTGAGTATATATTTGAAGAAAAAACGGTACTTTTACGCCGTTCCATTTGGCTACAACGGTCGTTACTTTCTTTTTTTATATATATTTTTTTATTGCATGCAAGATCTATTTCTCTCCTTGAGGGACGTCTTCAACCAACATTTCTATCACGTGACCATTTTAACCAATAAAAAACAGACAAAATGATTTTGCCAATCAAATGCAGCCACTTGAGTCACATGACAAGTGTCGTCATGTGGCTCAACAGTGTCGCACACTTTTTTAATGGCTCCGGTTCCGCGTCAAAGTAGTGTCCGTGGCGTGCTATGTTGCTATGACACAGGAGCAGAACACGCAGATTTTAGCGACTATCTGGGTTAGTCGAGAAAATGGAAGAAACCGCTGATTCTGAAACTGTTAGAGACAAACAAAACCTCTCACACAGTATCAATCAAACAAACTCACACACACAGCCAATCAGACATCCTCTCAAATCACACAAACTCACACACTAACACACAATCACAATCACAGAGACACTCTTCTTCTTTGACACATATTTCCTGTTCTCCCTTCCAGCCTCCGTAGTTTCATACGTTAACTGAGTTTGCCAGCAGGTTTTGATATGTATTCAATTTCAAGTTTTTGTATTTTATATTTTTTGGGCTGAACACAACCCGGATCATTTTGTCAGGGCCTATGACATATTGTAACCTAGGAATTGGTTTAAAAATGTTTATGTGCAAAATGATTGCAATAGTGCATTGGTTTAAATTAATATAATTTTGGATAAAGGGGTCCGAGCAGCGAAGCTGCTTGGTCCCCTAATTCTGTAAAAGTCATACTGCAGCCTATACCGTAAATCGAAAACTCTTTTATTTTCAGGTATGGTTACCAATAACCCCCACTACCCATAAACCCAAATTTGGTACTGCACCCAAAGGTTGCGCTATTGTAAATAATCATGAATTAGTCTTATTTCTCCTCACCAGATTGACCTGGACTCAAAATTCTTTCAAAAATATTAATCTCTAGAATCAGATCCATCTATAAAACCCTTACTTTCCCCACAATTTCATATTAAAGCCAAACATGATAAAAAAGATTCACAGGCTACAAAAATAATCAAAAATTCACCAAAATCGCCAAATAAAATCTGAGACCAAGCCTCACAAAAATCATAAAACAGAATTTGTTATATTTAGCTCCATTTGAGAAATACTGGCCAATAAAGTTGGAGCAGTTAGCCCATCTCTCTTATCTGACCATTTTGTGGTACTGCACCCAAAGTGGCGCTATTTAAAAAAATGATGAACTAGTCTTATTTCTCCTTACTAGATTGACCTGGACTAAAAATTCTTTCATCATATTAATCTCTAAAATCAGATGCATCTTTTTCACCCTGGTCTTCTGCTCTAAAATTTTTTACTTTTCCCACAATTTCATAGAAAAGCCAATCGTCCACAGTCTCAACCCATTTTGCCTATATGACTATTTTGTTATTGTACCATACGGCTATCATTAGGTGGATACCATTAACAGTGCAAATTTTCAGATCTGTACAATTTTAAGAAAGCCCTTAATTCTCTTGTGAAATGTGTGCTTGGAGTGTTCTTGATGTTGTGTGCTTATCAATAGACATTCTCACCATGTGAATGAGGCTTAATGCAGTTCAGGAATGTCAGTGGCTCAACAGGATAATGCCTTCTACTGGTGAACCTTAGGTTGAGATCTCGAATATATATATATATATATATATATATATATATATATATATATATATTAGTGGTGGGCATAGTTTATTTTTTTTAATCTAGATTAATTCCAAAATTAATCTAGATTGCAAACGGCAAAAAATCTGTTCGTTTACCTTGACAGCGGTCAATTATACTGGGCAATGGTGATTTATCAAATATAATTCACAGCCGGAAGTTGTGAAGTGCCCATGCAAGTGAACGGAGCATAAACAAAAATAATTGGATGCTGAACGTTGGGAAGGCCCATGCAAGTGAATGGAGCAGTCTACAGCATTGAGAAGAGCCGTGTAATAATCCATAATAATGTAAGGTTTAGAAGTTAAATATTTGAAAGTTGTAGAATAAATTAATATCATTTATATTGAAGTTAATTTGCTAGAAATGTACTTACAATTTTTAGTCAGTTATTTACATATTTATGTTACACAATTATTACATATTTACATGTTTACATATTTAACACAGTCAGGATATTCTGTTGAATCTGCCTCTCTGATTCCCTCACGTTTACCTCAGTCTAAATTCTAGCTTCTGATTGGTTAGTTCAGTCACGTGATGGGTCCTAACAAGGAAGTGTTTGAAAATAGATTACCGGCGATATTTTTTTTATCGCGCGATAAAAGTTTTGCGTTAACGCAGCCGTTAGCGCCGATAACGTCCCACCACTAATATATATATATATATATATATATATATTAGTGCTGTCAGTTAAACGCGTTATTAACGGCGTCAACGCAAACCAATTTTAACAGCGTTAATTTTTTTATCGCGCGATTAACGCAATTCTACGGAACCCGTAAAGGGACATGAAAAAAAAGTTAACGTTTCTCGTGAGCACGAGAAAGTATCTGGTGCTCACGAGGAAGTATCTCGTGCGCACGAGAAAGTATGTCGTGCGCACGAGAAAGTATATCGTGCGCACAAGAAAGTATCTCGTGAGCACGATAAAGTATCTCGTGAGCACGATAAAGTATCTTGTGCGCACGAGAAAGTATGTCGTGCGCACGAGAAAGTATCTCGTGCGCACGAGAAGGTATCTCATGAGCACGGGGAAATATCGTGCGCATATCACTGGCAGTGTGTGTGTGTGTGTGTGTGTGTGTGTGTGTGTGTGTGTGTGTGTCGTCAGCGAGTTAGCTGGACGAGCGAGGAGAGCGAGCGATAGCGTGCGTGTCAGTCTAGTGAAGTAATGAACGAGTCCGGTTGTGTGTAAGAATAAAGTACCCAGCCTGTCAAGAATCTGTGGCCGCTTCATTCCATCATATTCCGACCTAGGGGTGTACGGTATAAACGGTGCTGAAGGTATACCTGTGTGAATTTGCGCTACGGTATGGATTTTGACGTTACCTCGGGACCGGTGTGACCGGTAGACAATGTTGTGTGTAACGCGTCACAAAGTAAGTAATGCGTTAATACATTTCCCTAACTACTTTTTCATGTAAAAAGTAAAGTTACGAGCAACTACTGAAAATATGGTAACGAAACATAGTTCCTTTTTCAATTCGGCACCACGTGACTTTTCCCAGGGACAGATTGACAGTGATACTGCCTTCTCAGGCAGTATGCTATTGCGCAAGTACGCAGGTGCGCAGCAAGCGCTCCTGCGTGCTTGCGCAATAGTCCCTTCACGAGCTCTCATTCCACAACGTACGAGACAGACGCTGGTAGCGTGAAGCCGTCTCTGCAATCAGACATTGCTTCCGCAGGCATTTTGAAAGCCAGTCCTTACAACAAAATGCCAGTGGTGGAACGAGATGACAAACGTTGTCACTGTTTACCTATCTAAGGACATGGTTCCCTTTCAAAATGTCGATAGAAAGGGCTTTAAAGAGATGGTCAAAACAGAAGAAGATAGAAGATAAAATTAACATACCGTGATATAATACCGTTACCGTCTATTCCTCAAATCATACCGTGATATACATTTTAGTCCATACCGTACAGCCCTATTCCGACCTATAGTATCTATACCTATAAGCAGACTCACTGTCATGGTGAAGGGTGATGCCCCCGAGAGAGCATCCGCCCTGGAGGGAACGTATCACCTGTGCTCCTCGGTCAGGGAGCCGACAGGAGGAAAGATGTAACTAACCATCTCGTAGTTGGAGGCGGAGCGCAAGAGAGTATACGTGATCCAATCATTTGAGATAAAAATAAAGCACATTAATTTGAATGATTTTAGCTTGTGTGTGATTTATCACGGGCACGGGCACACACAAGATAAAATCATTAAAATGAAAGTGCTATATTTTTATCTCGCACTATTGGAGCGCGTATACTCTTTTGCCTCCAACTACGAGATGGTTAGTGTGCCTTATAGGTCGGAATATGGTCGGAATGAAGCGGCCACCGATTCTTGACAGGATGGGTACTTTATTCCATGGGCGTAAGTTTGGTCTCAGCTTTGGTAGGGACACTTCACAGACGTTACCCCAAATCACTAGACTGCATCATGCTGAACAATCAATACTTTATTAAAATAAAATCGAGATTTACATGTGCACTTATTCACATTTAAAGTACACACACACACACACACACACACACACACACACACACACACACACACACACACACACACACACACACACACACACACACACACACACACAGCCAGTGATATGCATACGATACTTTCTCGTGCGCACAAGCTACTTTCTCGTGCTCATGAGAAACGTTTACTTTACTTACTTCATGTCCCTTTACGGGTTCCGTACAATTCTTTTATTAAAAAAGGCTGTCTCAAAACAAAGAAGCAGTAGCCTGACTGCTATGTTCAAGGCAGTATGTTTGTATATTCATCGTTTAATTGCACTATAGGCTTTTTTTTTGTATCGTCCTGTTTTGATCAATATATGCCAATGTTGTTATCAATAAAAAAACATTTGCACAAGGCAAGCCAATGCACTTCTCCATGTTGATAAGAGCATTAAAATGAGAACAATTAATGGGACAAAGAAATCAAGGGATATTTAGCATAGAAAAAACATTTGTGATTAATCGCGATTGCTCGCGATTAATCGTGAGTTAACTATGACATTAATGCGATTAATCGCGATAAAATATTTTAATCGCTTGACAGCATTAATATATATATATATATATATATATATATATATATTAGGGATGGGCGTGAGGAATCGATTACTCCTCGTTACAAATTAACTCGGTTGGTGGACAGGCAAACTCGAGTTTGCATATACACACACAAACAAAGTTTTCTGAAGCAAATGTATCAATTGTCTGTGCGGCGCCACTAACGCATTTGTAAAGCGTCTTAGAGTACCATATTAAGCGCTATATAAATGTCATTTATTATTATTATTAACGCATGCCGTGGGCACAAAGAAAATGAAATGTATCAAATTTATGTGTGGGGCGTGCCGTTCCGTGTGAAGCTACGCCAGAATTCAAAAAGTTAAGAGATGGCGGTTAAAGCAAAGGGCAGCGAAGAATTGAAATACTTGAAAGAAATAGGAGATCATAAGGTGAAATGTAAAATATGCCAAGCGAAATCGAGCTACCAGAGTACTACAAGTACTATATGCGTTAACATATGCTCCTGAAACACAACGGTGAGTTCGGGAAAGCAGACCCGCAGCAACCAAGTGTGTCGGCTATTTTCACCGCCGCAAGATGCAGCTGTAATCACGGCCGTGTAGAGAAGATCACAACGCTGAGTATTTCCATAGTCCATTTGCTGCCGTTTTATTTGCAGCTTTAAATTATTTTCAATGGTTAGGCTACTTGTTTCGTTTTTTTTTTTTAAACCGTTACAGGCCTTGGTTCAACGTGATTTAAATTGTGAGACGCATATTAATTTTTGTAAGGAAAATGTGTTTTGAACGTTTGCAAAAATAAATAATGAATACTCTGATAACTCTGACTGTTTTGATGGAGAATAAACATTACATGTTTGGTTGGTAATATTGCCGTTCATCATTAGGCCTATTCCTGCTGCAGATGTGTTGCATTCTAAAAATAGATTTGATTAAATGAGTACTCGATTGATCCTCGAGGAATTCCTTCGATTACTCGAGTTTGGAATTTACTACTCGTGCCCATCACTAATATATATATACATATGTACACACACAGCCTTTCAGACGACAGCTCTAATGAATGTGTTCTCACAGTGATGTTGATCAAGTGTTTGTGTTTATTTGTAGCCTGGTTCTTTCCTTTGTGCTGCGGCAGGGCGGTCTGTAGTGCAATGCTGCCTGTTTCTCTGTGCTAATGTGCAGCGATGCGGGCAGTTTCTAAAGCCCCAGGCCAGTCTGACGTTTGCTAATGCTGGTACACTATGAAAAACTATGAACGGAAAAACACAAATGATACAAAATAAAAACATGACAACTCAGGGAGGGGAAAAGCTGTCTAAAAATACACATTCTATTATTAAGTGTCAGGAGCAGATAATCACACGTTCTTGTTATTTAGACATATTCAGATCAAAGCACCATATCATCGTACCGTATCAAGAACCAAGGTGTGGACAACAAGCCTGACCCGAACCTCAGCAGAGGAGACGAGGAGCGATGGTTCCTGATGTGTGATCATCATCAACCCCATGGTACCAGTATGTTCTGACAGCCTTTTGTTATTAAAATGCATGAGGCCATCCTACTTTAGCTTAAGCCTAAAATAGCCTGCATGCGGTCGGGGGGGGCAGTGACTTACCGATGACCTTCACAAAGTAGGCGTCGGCCTCAAAGTTGTTCTTGAGTGCGTGGATGATGAAGTCGGCCTTGCCTTCTGCTCTGCTCAGAACCAGCATGTCTAAGATGCCCTGCAAGAGAGACCAGCGCCCAGAAGAGAGGCAGGCATCGATTCAATCATGTGTTTAAGGACGCTGGGGAGAGGAGGAGATGCAGAGACTTTTAAAGTCAATCTCCATGCCTGTTAGACTGTTCCAATATAATCTCTTCTTTATCTTATCCCATCTTCATCCCCTCCTTTTTTCTGACACTCATTGTGTCTCCCTCTCCTCTCCCAATGCCAATCTGAATTTATTTATGCAACAAATGATAAACAGTACAGTGTGGGAAGGGAATAGGAGAGGAAGCATTGGTGTAGTCTAGATGAGGTGTAGTCTAGATGAGGTGTAGTCTAGGATGAGATGTAGTCTAGATGAGGTGTAGTCTAGGATGAGATGTAGTCTAGATGAGGTAGATATAGTCTAGCTGAGGTAGGCGTAATCTAGATGAGGTAGGTGTATTCTAGATGAGGTAGGTGTAGTCTAGATGAGGTAGGTGTAGTCTAGATGAGGTAGGTGTATTCTAGATGAGGTAGGTGTAGTCTAGATGAGGTAGGTGTAGTCTAGATGAGGTAGGTGTAGTCTAGATGAGGTAGGTGTGGTCTAGGATGAGGTAGGTGTATTCTAGATGAGGTAGGTGTAGTCTAGATGAGGTAGGTGTAGTCTAGATGAGGTAGGTGTAGTCTAGATGAGGTAGGTGTAGTCTAGATGAGGTAGGTGTAGTCTAGGATGAGGTAGGTGTCTGCTGTTATGCCGCTGTGCTATGGGTGTGTAGTGACGGTAACTCTCACACAGCCTACGCAGACAGACACAGAAACACAGAGGGTGGAGGTGAGGAGGGAGGGAGGGAGGGTGAGGGTGGGGGGAGAGTTGCCTGGAGCGAGAAAGAGAGATGTTATGTTGTGTTCATGTTTTGGTTTGACTAATCTTAACTACCAAAACATATTTTTCATTAGTTCATAAACAGTGTGGGACCGACTTATGGGGATAACCAACTGAAGAGGAGATACAGGAGATACAGTAGATACAGGAGGGATACACAGGAGTAAATTACAGGAGACACAGGAGAGATACAGTAGATACAAGAGAGATACACCGGAGGGTGTTAAAGGAGATACAGGAGAGATACATGAGATACAGGAGGGATACGGTAGATACAGGAGAGACACGGGAGGGAGATGACCACAGAAGATACAGGAGGGGGATGAGGGAGATAGAGGAGAGAGACCAGCTACTCACGTCCTCATAGATGTCGTAGAAGGTGGCCAGAGCGGCCTGGGGGATGGAGCCCATGTCCGACTGGTCCCAGTGGACCCGGAACGTCCTGCCAACACTGGGGCAGCTGGAGCCGGAACAGAGAACGTTCTCCAGGAGGAAGGCCCGCTGAGCGCTGGGAGACAACGGTTCAGAGGTTAGGAACGTTCTCCAGGCGGAGCCCGCTGAGCGCTGGGAGACAACGGTTCAGAGGTTAGGAACGTTCTCCAGGAGGAGCCGGCTGACTGGAGACAACGGTTCAGAGGTTAGGAACGTTCTCCAGGAGGAGCCCTCTGAGCACTGGGAGACAATTGTTCAGAGGTTAGGAACGTTCTCCAAGACGAATGCTTGCTGAGCGCCGGGAGAGAACGGTTCAGAGGTTAGGAACGTTCTCCAGGAGGAAGACCCGCTGAGCGCTGGGAGACAACGGTTCAGAGGTTAGGGACGTTCTCCAGGAGGAAGGCCCGCTGAAGGCTGGGAGACAACGGTTCAGAGGTTAGGAACGTTCTCCAGGAGGAAGGCCCACTGAGCGCTGGGAGACAACGGTTCAGAGGTTAGGGACGTTCTCCAGGAGGAGCCGGCTGACTGGAGACAATGGTTCAGAGGTTAGGGACGTTATCCAGGAGGAAGGCCCGCTGAGCGCTGGGAGACAATGGTTCAGAGGTTAGGAACGTTCTCCAGGAGGAAGGCCCACTGAGCGCTGGGAGACAACGGTTCAGAGGTTAGGAACGTTCTCCAGGAGGAAGGCCCGCTGAGCGCTGGGAGACAACGGTTCAGAGGTTAGGAACGTTCTCCAGGAGGAAGGCCCGCTGAGCGCTGGGAGACAACGGTTCAGAGGTTAGGAACGTTCTCCAGGAGGAAGGCCCGCTGAGCGCTGGGAGAGAACGGTCAGACGTTGGGAACGTTCTCCAGGAGGAAGGCCCGCTGAGCGCTGGGAGAGAACGGTTCAGAGGTTGGGGACGTTCTCCAGGAGGAGCCGGCTGACTGGAGTACGTGAGGACGTCCAGCGTCAGAACACAGTTTGGGTTCTGTAACGTGTGTGGAGCCTGAAAAGCCAGCGTCCCTCCAGAGACCAGCGATGATTGGCGAGGTTGAAACAACTGCATGTGTAATCTTGTAATTCTAATCTCTAAAGCGGATAAATGCTCTGTTTAGCGTCGACTACAGCAGCTAGTGACTCAACATCTGCATCAATCTGATCTAAAGGGGCCCATGGGGCAGAGCCAATGAGCTGCGAGCACAGCCCCCCACAGAGACCCTCTTCCTGACACACAAACACACACACACACAGACACACACACACACACACACACACACAGAGGATCTAACGAGGAACTCACAGCTGAAGAAGACGGGATATGGGAAATGTAATAATTAATGAATCATGTTTTAGGGATGGCTTCTATGTGCAGAGATTTGCTTTCTAAAACAGTGCTTCGTGCTTGAAGCCCCTAACACTAGAACTCCCAGAAGACACTGCTCTCCAGACACTGCCCATAATTATAAACTGTAGACTTCCTAAGACCTGCTTCTTGTATCTCTGGTGCTCTGTCTCTATGGAGCTCCTTGTCTCTCTGGTGGTCTCTCATCATGGAGCTTCTTGTCTCTCTGGTGCACTCTCTATGGAGCTTCATGTCTCTCTGGTGCTCTCTCTTTATGGAGCTTCTTGTCTCTCTGGTGCACTCTCATCATGGAGCTTCTTGTCTCTCTGGTGCTCTCTCCTCATGGAGCTCCTCGTCTCTCTGGTGCTCTCTCTTTATGGAGCTTCTTGTCTGTCTGGTGCTCTCTCTTTATGGAGCTTCTTGTCTGTCTGGTGGACTCTCTTTATATTCTACCTGTACCAAGAGCTCCCTGAGGGAGATGACCTTAATGACGGCTCCACGCTATAAATAGAACCCAGGTGACTCAGTCTCCCCCCTCCTCCTCCACATCTCCCTCCCTCCCTCCCTCCCTCACTCCTCCTCCTTGTTCTCTGTGTTCTCGGCCGTCTCTACACCCGCCATCTTACAGGGTTTGGTGTCTTTGGGCGTCCGGCTGCCAGCAGGACAATGATTGGAAATCTGGCATCACAGAGCAAGAAAGTGTGTGTATATATGTGTATATCTATCTATCTATCTACACACACACACGATTTGTGTGTCTGTTTCCAATCATATACTATCTCTATCTATCTATCTATCTATCTATCTATCTATCTATCTATCTATCTATCTATCTATCTATCTATCTATCTATAAATGATAGATCTAGTGTGTGCTACCAAAACCAAAGAAAGTTAGAAGCTCTTAAAGGCCCTGGGTCATCTAAGTAGTGCGTTACTATGGACAGGGATCCAGCATGTGTCCATAGCGGCAGAGTCCATCTAAGTTGTGCTTTAATATGCTTTAATATCCACCATAATGGACTGAGTCTGCCTCACACACTGGCCACATGCTCGTTGAGCTTGGCTATCTGTCAGTACACCAGGCAGCTTGATTTAAAACGGGACTTAAAGTACAGAGTTTCAATTAAAATATGCACAATGTCGCAGGCACACTGATTAAAATGGTGTCAGGCGTTTCCTCAACAGACTGGCTGGTATTTAAGTTTGTGTGTTGGCGGTGGCGGGTTGGTTTCAGTGGATTAAGGGAATCTGGCTGATGATTAAACATCATACTGAGGTCTGCTCAGAAGTTCACCTCGTACTAATCAGTCCGGACTCAGAGCCTCTGAGAACAACGTCAGCTGTTGGCTGGATGAGGAGCACATATGAACCCTGACCCTAACCTGTGGTGTACATTTCACTTTGTTGTGTTGGTATAAACACACAACGCAGCGCTAACTCTAACCCTCTCCCCCTAATCCACTCACCCTAACCCTAACTCTCTCACCTTAACCCTCTCATCAGTCCTGATGCCTGAAGTCAGCATTGTCCAGCCATACCTAAACACCCTACCACCCTAAACACCCTACACATCCTACCACCCTAAACATCCAACCACCCTACACACCCTACCACCCGAAACACCCTACCACCCTACACATCCTACCAGCCTAAACACCCTACCACCCTACACATCCTACCACCCTAAACATCCTACCACCCTAAACACCCTACCACAATACACATCCTACCACCCTACACATCCTACCACCCTAAACACCCTACACATCCTACCACCCTACACATCCTACCACCCTACACATCCTACCACCCTAAACACCCTACATATCCTAAACACCCTACCACCCTAAACACTCTACACATACTACCACCCTACACATCCTACCACCCTATCACCCTAAACACCCTACACATACAGGGGTGGGAATTGGCAAAAATTTGACGATTCGATATTATTGCGATATTTGGGCCACGATTCAATATTATTGCGATTCTCAATATATTGCGATACAGCAAGTATTGCGATTCGATTCTGCGATATATTGCGATTCATGTTCCCCATATTATTCAAAGACATTACAAAAAAAGAGGAAAAAATGACTGTTCAACTCACTTCAAATGGCACATTTAATTATGTGAACAACAGTGCAAAAACTTAGGAGGGTAGTGCAAAACTTTGTCCTTGAACATTCAGGACACAGGACCATTGTAATTATTTCGGAATAGGTGACCTCTCACATGAACGCTGAGCTCCCAGCACATGAATTAAAATTATTTAAATACAATAGGGTAACACAAAGCAGACTTAATAGAGTAACATAAACCTTAGAATACTCATATTAGTTAGTCCTCTTCGTGCTTGGTAGCACATAAGGTCTTCACCAACGAACGCCAATGCTGCCTGTCTGTTTCCCAATGTTGCACTTGGCCCCAGGACCATCCCAGTTGTTTCATCTCCTTCTCCACAGATCTTCTCCATGTCTCTTTTGGTCGGCCTTGTTTTCTTGTCCCAGGTGGTGTCCATCTCATGGCCACCCTTGGGATAGCGCTTGGGTCCATTCTGCACACATGTCCGATCCACATCCACCTTCTGTTTTTGATAACATTTGACAGGGGTCTCATGTCTGTTCTACTGTAGAGGTCTTCATTTGAGATTGTCCTAGGCCAAAATATTCCCAGTATCCTCCTAAGGCTTCGAGTCTGGAATACGTCTAGCTTGTGGCAGATGGTCTGTGTCACTTTCCATGATTCTGCTCCATACAGGAGAACCCCGAGGACGTTGCTCTTGAATATCCTCAGCTTTGTCTTTATGCTGATCTTTGAAGTCTTCCATATTTTTCTTAGTGCTGCAAACGCTCCCCTAGCCTTATTGATCCTGCCCTGGACATCTGCCCCTGAATCTCCATCTGTTGTTATTTTACTGCCTAAATAGGTGAATTCCTGCACCTCTTCCACGTTCATGTTATTGATGGTGAGCGGCTGGTTGGATTTTGAGTTTATTTTCATGACTTTAGTCTTGTCACTGTTGATATTTAGCCCAATCTGTTTGCCATATGTTGCTAAGTCTTCTGTTTTGCCTTGGATGTCCTTTTGGCGATGGGCTAACAAAGCAATATCATCTGCAAAATCAATGTCCTCCAGAGTTTCTGTGAATGTCCACGATATTCCTCTTTTGTTGTTTCCCTTTGTTTCTTTCATAAGCCAGTCTATGCAAAGTGAGAAAAGTAGTGGGGATAGCAAACAGCCTTGCTTGACTCCTGTTTTTATAATGAATTCTTCAGTGAGATTGGATCCACAGATAACTTTGGCACCAAAGTCTCTGTATAGCATCTTGATTATAGAGATGATTTTGTTGGGAATTCCATAATGACTTAGAATTTTCCACAGTGCTGTTCTGTTGATGCTCTCAAATGCTTTAGCAAAGTCAATGAAGTTAATGTAGATGGTTGCCCTCCATTCATTGCTCTGTTCAATTATCTGTCGCAGTGTGAATATATGTTCTGCACAGGATCTTCCCTTTCTGAACCCTGCCTGTTCTTTTCGAAGGTAATGGTCAATTGTGTCACTTAGTCGATTTAGAATGATTCGACTTAGGACTTTACTGGTGACTGGTAGCAACATGATTCCTCCCCAATTGTTGCAATTTGACAGATCTCCCTTTTTCGGTAATTTGACGATGAGGCCCATTTTCCAGGATTGTGGTGTTTCTTCTGAAGTCCAGATGTCCCTGAGAATTTCCGTAAGGGCTAGTGCTGTTTGATGTTCCTCCGCTTTCAGCAATTCTGCCTGGACTCTGTCTATTCCTGGGGCCTTTCCACTCTTCAAACCCTTTATGGCAATCTTTACCTCCTCTACATTTGGTGGCTCCGTTTCTATGTCTAAAAGGTCTACTGCTGGCGTGATGTTTGCCTCAGTTGCTGGGTCATCTCTGTTAAGTACCCTCTGAAAGTGCCCCTTAATTGGTCTTCCTCTTTTGTCATGGTTTTTCCGTTTGAATCTTTAATTGGAATGTCCGTTGCCTGAAATCTATTTGTAAGTGATTTTGTTAGCTTGTAGAGTGTGCCCATGTCCTGTTTTGAGGCAGCTGCTTCTGCTTCCTCTGCGATCTTCTCAATATATGCCTTCCTGTCTGCTCTAGCACTCTTTTTTACTTCTTTGTCTAGTGCACTGTATAATGTCTGTAGCTGTGCTTTCTGTCTGTGTCACTTAGTTGTTAGGATTTTCTTCTTCTTTTCTTTTCTCTCATCAATCTTCCTCCATGTTTCGTCTGATATCCAGACCTCCTTTCTTCTCTTTCTAGGTCCTAGCCATTTCTCTCCAGCTTCCAGCAGAGCTTTGTTGAAGTTGTACAGGTCTAGTTCTTGCTGGTTCTGTAAAACTGTAAACCTGTTCTTCACCTGGGTTTGGAAGGATTTCCTCACGTCTGGATCTTTTAGTTTTGCTACATTCATAGCTGGTTCCCGTTGGTCTATTTTCTTGGTCTTTCTGAGTTTTAATCTTATCTTTGCTACGACAAGTGTGTGGTCACTGCCAACATCTGCTCCTCGTTTTGCCACTACATCCCGAAGGCTACTTCTCCATCTGTTGTTGATAATTATATGATCGATCTGGTTTCTGGTATTACCATCTGGGGATGTCCAAGTTAGTTTATGGATGTTTTTATGTTCAAAGATTGTTCCTCCTATCACTAGTCTGTTTTCCTGGCATAATGCTGTTAATCTCTCTCCATTGTCATTTATCTCTCCCATACCTTGCTTCCCCATGGTGCTCTCTTTACCCTCATTTTTGGATCCAACCTTTGCATTTAGATCACCCATGATGAGGAGTACATCGTGTGAAGATGTTTCATCTACTAGTTCTTGCAGTTTATCGTAGAAGATGTCTTTTTCCACTTCCGGCGAGTCCTCTGTGGGTGCATAGCAGACTATGACTGTCAACTTTGCGAATGATGAGTTGTACCTGGCTAGAATACTCATATAAATAAGAGTAACTCAGTGCTTCAATCAACTTGAGAAAAATAAACAAAAATGTGAACTGCTAGAGTCCAGTCTAGTTGGCTGCAAGGTCATGAACCAAAATGTTATTAATTAAACTATTTTCGTGGCTACAAACATCGGTCGAAGAATGCCTGCATTATGTCCTCAGCGTCTGTAATGTCATTTTCGTTGAGGGTGCAAATATCACTTCCTGACCGCCTGACGTCAGAGGACAACAGAGCAGCACAGATCGCTGGTTGTTCCAAGAAACTGTGGCATCCCGCCACGTGGTCCTCGGCCTGGACGGGCCCGGGGTACCGTAGAGGACGGGGTGTACCACCCCCACCCACCAGCCGGCGAGAGAGAGCAGCCCTTTCGGCACCCCAATCAGGGTGATTGGGGGACACCTGGCCGAAAGCACGGTAGCCATGTTAAAAGGAGGCACAGCACAGCACAGCACGGCTCGGGAGACCAGGAACAAGGACGTAGGAAGCGCTCTGGTCCACGAGCGGCTAGAGGCTCACGGAGACCCTAGGGACCGCGTCTTCATTGTATGATTTAAGTTGTCTGCAATAAATGCCTGCCATGGCTAAAAACCCTACGCCAAGCGAGTTCTGTCCGTGGAACCCGGTCCAACCGAGGACCGGGTTACCACAAAACGCTGAAGCATTTCGTAGCCACTGTTCCAACGGGTCACAACATCGGTCTTAAGCTTGTGAGTGGGGAGGTCCAGGAGCTTTTGTTTTTGTTCCAACATGGAGTTGGCGATTGTACAGCGGTGGAAAAAAGTGGTTATTCTCCAGACTCTTCCCAGTAACCTAGCGACAGCAGGCAGCTTAAGTGCGCGCTGTGAGGCGAGGTTGAGGGTATGGGCAAAACATTTCACGTGAAGGTAGCCCCCGACCTGCGCAGCCACTACCATGTTGGACGCATTGTCCGTTACCAAAACAATCGGCTTGTTAGAGATGCCCCACTCTTCGGTTGCCGTTTTCAGCACCTCAGCCACATTAGCCCCGGTATGACTCTCATGCATCGCCCTGGTTTGAAGAACATGAGCTAAAAGCTGCCATTCATCCGTGATGTGATGCGCCATTATGGTCATGTAGGATTCAGTAGCTCTTGATGACCAACCGTCACAAGTTATTGCAACTCCTTCGGCTAAACTTAAAGTTCCATTTACCTCCTCTTTGACTTCGCTGTAGAGTTTGGGGATGGCAGTGTCTGTAAAATATTTACGTGAGGGGATCACATACCTGGGCTCCAGTATGCCTAGCAGATTCTGGAAACCTTCATTCTCCACCACACTGTAAGGCGGTAAGTCTTTGGGGATGAAGTAGGCTATTGCCTCAGTGATTTTCTTTGCCCTTTCGGAGTTTTGAGGTAACTTTATCACTTTAGTTGGGTCCAAGGTGCGTTGATTTGCGGGTAGGACAACTTTGGGTCGTTCCTCAGGGGTCGCTATCGCTAACTCTAAATGGTACCTTGTGAGATGCACTCTCAAATTCGTCGTATTAACCACAATACTTAATTTTCATCCGGCACTCTTTGCAGATGGCAAACTGCATGTCAAGGTCTTTACTAGTATTACATTTTCGATAAAAACTGAAATGTAGCCACACTTTCGACTTAAAAGAAGACGGAGCTTCGTGTACAATCGGTTGAGATGGTGAAGCCATTTTCATTTAAATTTGTTGAATGCAAGGTAACAAAGCACCACCTAATTTGTTGTTTAATGCACGTCATCAAAGTACCGCAACAAGCGCCACCTTGTGGTTGTAATATGGAAATGTAATATTATCAGAGTAAAGTCAGAGAAAACCCGAAAGTAAAACACATAATTATATAATTAAATATCGCAATACTTTGCGCTACTGTATCGATATAATTGAGAACGCAAAATATCGCGATACTGAAGTGAATCGATTTTTTCCCCCACCACTGACATACTACCACCCTACACATCCTACCACCCTACACATCCTACCACCCTAAACACCCTACCACCCTAAACACCCTACCACCCTACACATCCTACCACCCTACACATCCTACCACCCTAAACAGCCTACAAACCTCCCAAGTGTTGTTGTGGGCTGGTGTATTCAGCCTGACCAAAGCCATCAAAAGGTGACATAAGGGTAATTAACAACTTAATTATCTTTACTGCCAAATGTCTTACTAACTCGCGTCTCTTATCCGTCTTGCTTTTGTAGAATACATTCTAAAGGATATTATAGAATGTTAGATTGGTCTCGCTGTTTACCCTGCTATGAAATAAATCCATTCTCTCCCAAAGAGTGTCCCCAGAGTGATTGGCCAATTAACAACTTCCTTCTGTACCAGTGTTCATGTTAGCTGGCTATAGCCGGACATTGGCCGATTGCACGCACGCATGGCCGGTATAATAAAATGTAAACGGCCCACATGTCCGAGAAAGAAAAGAAAGAAGTTTGCATTTATGCATGAATTAATCAGCAGCATATGAAAACCAGTAGCGGTTCCTGGCCGAGCTCTCCAGGGAGGCAAACATAAACGCAAGCAGTGCACCCGCAAATGCATACACATGTCACTCAGTGGCCACGCTGTTGAACGCTGATTGGCTGTCATCACGCGAAATTCGCGTCAAAGATGAAATATTTCAACTCGATAGAATTTGTCGCGGCACAAATCCTCGTGAACGCGCTCGCCTGTGCACAGCGAAAGTCTGGCGCAACAAATCAAAACTTGTCGCCCGATACGCGTCTCTACATTCACTTTGTATGGGATCTTGTCGCCCCGTCGCGTTTGGTGTGAACGCACAAATCTTTCCCGACTGGGCAAAGCTGGTCAAAATCGCCAGTACAATCCCCGTGTCCAGTGTTCCTGAGGAACAAGCCTTTTCTCTCCAAAACAGGATTAAAACATCTATCAGAAACCGCCTAGCTGAGGAAAAGGTGACAAGGCTGATGCGCATATCGAGCCTTGGGCCGGGGTTGAAAGACTTCAACTTTTCGCGAGCAGCGGAGCACTTCCATGCAATGAAGTTTTGCAATTATCGAATGTATTATTTTTTACCCGTTTACCATTTTTGCCGAGAATGGCTGTTTTTTTTGCCTAGTCTAATTTAATAATGGCATTTATTGAAGCAACTTAGTTTGTGTGGTTTGTCGTTTAAAGGTGGACTTTTGGTGATTATTTAATTATTAGTGAATAACGTCCGGAAGATATTCCAAATGTCCGATATTCTGGAATAGTGTCGGACATTTGTCCGCCCAAGAAAAAGTCTAGCGTGAACGCTGTTCTGCACACAAATACATCATAGAACTCAGACGAACTCCGAAGGTAGATGTCATTCATACAATTAAGCAAAACCACAACCCACCATGACAGCCCGGAACAGTGTAAAGATTGGGAACATGAGGCAGACCCAAGGAGAAGCCAGGAGCAAAGGGCTTTCGTGTGTGCATGTGTGGAGCGACAGGCAACAGGGACGTGACAGCCTGTGGCCATGTTGTCTTTGGTGATCAGGAAAAAGGCGCTCAAAGACACTCCTCAAGTCCTGCACTCCTCTAACCTCTGCACCTCTGTACCGCCACCCCTCCCGCACTGGTCTCTCTCTATTGTGGTTATGTCTCTCTGGTCTCTCTCTCTGGTCTCTCCCTGGTCTCTCTCTTCAGGCTCTCTTGTATCTGTGTCCCTCCCTGCCTCATGAGGTCCACCATGAGGTGGTCCACCATGAGGTGGTCCACCATGAGGTCCACTATGAGGTCCACCATGAGGTGGTCCACAATGAGGAGGTGGTCCACCATAGGGAGGTGGTCCACCATGAGGTGGTCCACCATGATGAGGTGGTCCACCATGAGGAGGTGGTCCACCATGATCAGGTGGACCTCATCATGGTGGACCACCTCATGGTGGACCACCTCATCATGGTGGACCACCATGAGGTGGACCTCATCATGGTGGACCACCATGAGGTGGACCTCATCATGGTGGTCCACCATGATGAGGTGGACCTCATCATGGTGGACCACCTCATGGTGGACCACCTCATCATGGTGGACCACCTCATGGTGGACCACCTCATCATGGTGGACCACCATGATGAGGTGGTCCACCATGCTGAGGTCCACCTCATGGTGGTCCACCATGATGAGGTGGTCCACCATGAGGTGGACCACATCATGGTGGTCCACCATGATGAGCAGCAGCAGAGCCAGCTCACTCTCCTTCCTCTCGTCCTGCCTTGAGGGAAGCAGCAGAGGGAGATAATGGCTGATTCTGGATCAAACAAATGGGGGTGCTTTTGGTAATGGCTGCCTAGCAACAGACTGCAGAGCTGTTGGTTGTTGCTCAGTCGTTGTGCATACTGATAGTCAAGAGATGCAGAAACAATCCAGAACACACACGCAGGCGCACACACGCGTTGTAACACCATGCTCAGGCACATGCACACACAGACAAACACACAAATGACATGATGCATACATATAAGTGTGGAGCATGTGCGGGGAGAGGTGTGTTAAAGAAATGCATCTTCAAACAACCACACAAACCCTAACACACACACACACACACACACACACACACACACACACTTCCCTTTTGAACAACCTCACATGCATCCTGAGACCAAAGGTGACACAAGGAGTTCACAGCAGGAACCACAAACCAATCAGCACCCGGGTTCAGGTGGTTCTGCTACTTCATTTCATTCCAGACATCATCTCTAAAACACCTGCTAGGAGGACACTCTAACGTAAAACCCCAAAACAGAATTAATAGCAAGACTTGAACTGCATAAGGTGAGCACCATGTGAGGGGTCACTGAGAGCAACAGCTACTTCTAGGATTAATGAGAGCATCAGGGGAAGGGAGGACAGGGTACCAGACATTACAGGGACCCACTGTAGGCCACATGAACCCACTGTAGGCCACATGGACCCACTGTAGGCCACATGGTGACCCGGGTACCAGGGACCCACTATAGGCCACATGGTGACCCGGGTACCAGGGACCCACTGTAGGCCACATGCAACCACACGGTGACCCGGGCGGCAGCTGACATTTAGACCGCCTCCCCTTGGCAGCGGGGGGGGAGTGGGGCTCAAAGGGACCTTCAACATGAAACCCTCAAAGGCAGCAGAGCACTTTGTGAGGACCACAGAGTGTGGGGGAATGGTGTGTGTGCGTGTGCGTGTGCGTGTGCGTGTGCGCGTGCGCGTGCGTGCGTGCGTGCGTGCGTGCGTGCGTGCGTGCGTGCGTGCGTGCGTGCGTGCGTGCGTGCGTGCGTGCGTGCGTGCGTGCGTGCGTGCGTGCGTGCGTGCGTGCGTGCGTGCGTGCGTGCGTGCGTGCGTGCGTGCGTGTGTGTGTGTGTGCGCGTGTCAGGCCACTCTGTGTCAGAGAGAGTGAGTGCTCGGTTGAGTGAGTAGGTGGGTGGGAGGCCGCCAGCACTAAGAGCCACCTACAGAAATAGTCTCTGTTCTGCAGGCTCCTCCCACTGAGGAAGCTCTTCTGGAGCCACAGCCTGATCCCAGGGCAGATCTCACCTTCTCTACGGACAGAACATGAAGAAATGGCTGCTAGGATCAATACCAGTCGAGAGGGAGGGAAGGAATCAGGTGGAGGAAGAGAATGGGGAGCGTCTGTAGCAGGACCTGATATATCACACGTTCACAAGGACACCGATTGTCCCTCCGACGGAGCTTCAGGCTTATCATGCATCCCGGCTGGGGGTTTGTGATTGCAAAGGGGGTTGAAGATGAACTATTGATGGTTCAGTAGCACGAGGACGCACAGGGACAACATATTAGCCGTGGAGCTGATGAGATGTAATGATTCTCCAGAAACGTCCTCAAGGTTGAGACTTCTGTTTAAAGAGCAAGAAGAGAAGTGAGATGTGTCTGTCACGCTAAGGAAGACATGATACTACAGTGTGAAGCTATAGCAGGATGCTACAGTGTGATGCTACAACAGGATGCTACAGTGTGATGTGATGCTACAGTGTGATGCTACAGTGAGATGTTGTCTTGTATGGTTGGTTCAGGAGCATCAGTCTGAAACGATGCCCCTTCCAACTACCTAGGAGAGGAGACGATTGCTTACTTCATAAGCGGCACTCTGCCCATGACTCTGACATCATCACGGTGATCCCACAGTGTCAGTTCAGGACATCAGGGGGTTTGCAGCTAGCTTCTTAGCTGGTCTTTACCCAGGCTGACGCAGAATGACTTCATCACTTTTATTAATTCATTAGACACAAAGGGTAGTGAGGCAGGGCCTGGTGATTATTCACTATTACTAGATTAGGATCATCATTTATCAAAAAATAATGAAAGATTATTGAAAGAATAACCCAAAGGGTTAGTGAAAGAATAAACAGATATCAGATAAAAACATCCTCTGATAGACAGCAGCCTGATGGTAACTGAACACACAAATGCTGCCTGTCTGCTTCAGAGTCAAGGGCCAACAATCAGGAGTCTCCTGACGTTTAAATGAAACCCCGAAGGTCAGAGAATGTAGACAGCACACTACCGGTATCTCCAGAGGACCCCCGCCTCTGTGTGTTGGGGGGTTGTGAGCCCCCCCCCCCCCTGCATACATGGGAGGTTGTGAGTTCTCCTCCTGACTACTGATGTCTGCTGCAGGGGCTCACCTCAACTGAACCAGCCTCTCCGGCAACAGGCCCATGGGCACATGGGCAAAGGCAGGGAGAGAAACATGTAGCGCGACACGGTGAGACACACCACGCTGCTGGGGCATCTGTCCTTCTGGAACCACTGAAGCCCTTTAGTGAGTTCCTCTTTGGGCCCGTTTGTAAAATGGGGAATTATCCTTAAGGGCTAAAATGATTCTGGGTGTTAACCTTCACAGAGAGCCGGTTCTTAAAGAAGGAATCCGGTGTAAAATGGATTTGGGATATGTTTGGTATGATAACGAGTTGGAATGTTTTGGAGAAGAAAAGCGCATATAGACGCATTCTTCAGTTGGCTGTTTTTAGCCAATTCTATCAAAACGCTATAAACTTGGAACGATATGGGCATGTTATGGTAAAAACTAAATCGGTATTTTAAACCACTTAAAAGGCTAGAAGTAGCCCGACACTTCTTTGGGTAGTATAATAAGGGACTTAACATACAAAATAAGGCATTGATAACTTTGTAAGTGTACAGATTGTTCATTAAAAAGGACATTTTATGCACACAATACCATCAGTAGTTCACCTGTCGACCCCATCTTGTTTTTAAGACTCGATAAATAGATTGACGTACACAGAGATTGTGCCATCCGTCAACAACACGCAAGCTCTGTGTTCGTCATCTACTTATCGAGTTTTAAAAACAAGATGCCGTCGACGGGTGAACTACTGATGGTATTGTGGGTATAAAATGCCATTTTAAATAAACAATCTGTACACTTACAAAGTGTACACACTTATAAATGCCTCCTTAAGAATGCGTCTATAAGCGCTTTTTTGCTCCCAAACGAACATTCCAATTTGTTATCTTACTAAACATATCCGAGATCCATTTTACAGCAGACTTCTCCTTTAAGAGGTTCTTCAGGTTCATGAGCCTCCTGTTTCAACTCACACTCTGCACACTGCCAGGGCGTGCTGGGCTCACATCCACTCACAGCAGGAAGAGAGAACCATTGGGCGAAGAGCAAACCGTTGGACGAAGAGCGTAGGAGGACCGAAAACAGCAGTGCATAAATGAGGACTCTTGTGTTCACCCCCTCTCTGCCGGGCCCCCGTACCTGAAACAGCCCCCACTGACATGAGACTGATTCTACCTTCAGCTGCTGGCCACAGCTTCTCACACTGTGGATCTCACCCTCTCTCTCTCCTCACCTTATCCCCTCCCTCTCCTCTCCCTCTCCGTCTGTCTCCCTCTCTCTCTCTCTCTCTCTCTCTCTCCTCTCCCTTGCTTGCCTACACCCACAGGTGTGTTTTAAGCCGCTGTGTTTATCTGCTGCAGCGTCTCTCTTCAACCCCACTTCCTGTTTATTCAGCAGTGCGACAAGCGAGACGGCGAGAGAGGAAACCATCAGCAGGGAGTCTGAGTCACGGCCAGAGTCTGAGAGCCGTGCTGGAAGCTTTTGTAACCAAACTTCAACATGCAAAGTCTGAGGGCGTTGGCGGCCTGAGGATTGTTGCCATCGGATACTCTAATGGCTCTGTAGGCTCCTGATGACGTTAAGAAATGCACCATGCGGGCCTCGTATATGCAAGCGGGCTTATGGCCGGGTGTAATTACATGGCTGTGGATTAACAGAGAGGGGTTTTAGCACACAGAGCAGGGAGACAGAGAGTGTTGCGGTGATTAAAGTCAGGAAGAACCCTAGATGAGGGTGACCCTAAGAGTTAAGCTGACCAGACTTAAAGATTAGACAGCATATCCATCCTGGAAGGGCTCAGATGCATACGCAGGGACGTATGGGAGGTGGGTGTGGAGAGGAGAGCAGGACTCTCTTATAAACGGTTCTTTAGTGCTATGTTTGGGAACAGTGTCATCGCCCCGCCAGCGCCTGTTGGACCAAACAAGGGACGACCCTGTGACCCCTGACCTTTCTGCTATCTGACCTCTGTGTGTGTGTTTGCGTGCACCAGCTCCTACCGGCTGCTGGAGTTGCGGAGGATGACCAGGGCGTCGGGAAAGCCGTCCAGGTTGTAGTCCCCCAGATGAAGGGCCAAGGGCAGGCCGGGGGCCCCGGGCACCAAGCCCCACTTAGTCTCCCCCTGCTGGAAGTCCGACAGCAGGGTCACCCACTGCAACACAAGATCAGCCGGCGTAAGGGGACCAGAGCTGGGGACGGCAGGTCACATCGACCATAATGAATAGAGAGAGAGAGAGAGAGAGAGAGAGAGAGAGAGACAGACAGAGAGAGACAGAGAGAGAGACAGAGAGAGAGAGAGAGAGAGAGAGAGAGACAGAGACAGAGACAGAGACAGAGAGAGAGAGAGAGAGAGAGAGAGAGAGACAGAGACAGAGAGAGAGAGAGAGAGAGAGAGACAGAGAGACAGAGAGACAGAGAGACAGAGAGAGAAAGAGAGGTATGTGTTGTCTGTCTGTCTGTGTCTTTGTGTGCGGTGTCTGTGTGTGTGTGGTAGGTCTGTGTGTCTGTGTGGTGTGTGTGTGTGTGTGTCCAGATGGGGGCCAGGTGCTAGTTGATGTAAATTATTCATGAATGTTAAACTGACACAGCAGGTGCAGTGTGTGTTTGTCATCAAACAGAACATAACATACCTGACACTAATCGATGTTAATGTGAAACACACACACACACACACACACACACACACACACACACACACACACACACACACACACACACACACACACACACACACACACACACACACACACACACACACACACACACACACAGTAAATCAGAAACTATATTTGTGTTCAGAAACTTATTTGTATTATGAAACGATGATCTTATCGTACCTTGCTGACAAAGTTGCTGCTTAAATAAGGCCCATTGCAATGCAACCCTCCTTTGGGCCCAGAAGGTTCACACATTTCATCCATAAACATGGAGCGCCGTTTCTTTTAGAGAAAAAGTCTCTCTATCGATGAATCACACGGACCAGCCCTCCCCGATCCAATCAACAAAACTGTGGCTGTTCAAAGGCCAACATATTTACACCAAAGTGAGGGTTGAGAACATAAGGAGGCTGCACAATCCTGCATGCGCTTGTCAGTTTGTGTGCGTTTCTGTGTGTTCATGGGTGTGCGTTTCTTTGGGTGCATGGGTGTGCGTTGCTGAGTGGGAAGATGCACATGCATCCAAATGAACCACTTCATTGGAGAAATAGATTAGGGCAATTGGGACGCAAGTTAATGCTTTTTGAAGGCACTGAGCCAGAGCATTTGAATTAAATCTTATTGTAATCCTGTAGACATGCTGCATTGCATGCATGAATAAATTCACCTCAACAGAACCCATCCATTCAAATGAATGAACTGGACAACTGCCTTAGCATTGAAAATATATATATTTATCTTTATTTAACCCGGTAAAAGTCTCATTGAGATGAAAATTGATTTAGGTGATCGATTTAGGTTTCACTCCCTGCTGCATCGCATCTCTTTGACTGCTGCCATGAGGCAACATCCTGGGGGGGGGCACAAGGACCCATCAGGTGGACTAACAGAGAGGCGGACCCACCAGGTGGACTAACAGTCAGGATGGTCCTTCTGCTGTCAGCCCAGCTGGCTCACCAGGGGAGGAAGGACCTCATTGACACCAGAACACTGTGATGGACCATCAGGAAGGAGGTGTGGGTTATTAGGACCAAGGGACTAGCGGGCTATTAGCACCAAGAGACTAGCGGGCTATTAGTACCAAGAGACAAGCGGGCTATTCGCACCAAGAGACTAGCGGGCTATTAGCACCAAGAGACTAGCGGGCTATTAGCACCAAGAGACTAGCGGGCTATTAGCACCAAGAGACTAGCGGGCTATTAGCACCAAGAGACTAGCGGGCTATTAGCTCCAAGAGACTAGTGGGCTATTAGCACCAAGAGACTAGCGGGCTATTAGCACCAAGAGACTAGCGGGCTATTAGCACCAAGAGACTAGCGGGCTATTAGCACCAAGAGACTAGCGGGCTATTAGCACCAAGAGACTAGCCGGCTATTAGCACCCAGAGACTAGCGGGATATTAGCACCCAGAGACTAGCAGGCTATTAGCACCAAGAGACTAGCGGGCTATTAGCACCCAGAGACTAGCGGGCTATTAGCATCAAGAGACTAGCGGGCTATTAGTGTCGTAGATTTCTATTAACGACTTATCTAATTCACTTCAACTAGCTATATGCAAGAGGAATCGGAGAGTCCAGGACAGGTCAAGTATAGATGGAGAGTTTATTGCAACCCGCAAACGAGAGACAATAAAGCCGAGTGGTATCTGCAAATACACTCCAGAATGACTCTTGTACTGCTCCTTATATCCCCAAACCTTACACAATACAAAGTTGGACTTTCATCAAACATTGATGTGCATAGCATGTTTTTCTGGGTCATACTGTGTGGATGTCAGCATATTCTCATGTCTTCTAGATCCCAACTGCGACTTTTGAACATATATATCTTTATACAGACAGAGATGATGCACACGTGTGAATGTCAGCATTGTCTTCAGAGAGTACATCAGATAGGAATAGACTGGACCCACTCACTGGTGCCACATGGCATTCTAGGGGAAAGGTGATCAGCTATTTTCCACTATTAAAGTATCTATATGATATGTAGGCTTAATAATAATCATAGTTTAACATAAAATGTAAGGTTAATTTCTACCATATTAGCACCAAGAGACTAGCGGGCTAGTAGCACCCAGAGACTAGCGGTCTATTAGCATCAAGAGACTAGCGGGCTATTAGCACCAAGAGACTAACGGGCTATTAGCACCAAGAGACTAGCGGGCTAGTAGCACCAAGAGACTAGCGGGCTATTAGCCCCAAGAGACTACCGGGGTATCAGCACCAAGAGAACATTAGCAAAGAGTCGTTATATGAGCACAGAGGAAAGATAGGAGGGAGAGAGCAGCATTGATGAATTATGAAGAAGAAAACTGTGAGACAGTTAGACGTCATGTAGGAGGCGTCCCCCATGCTCCTACCTCTTTGTTCCTCTGTCCTGCCAGGTAGATGGCACTGCTCCGGCAGGCCTCGTCCAGACACACAGGCAGCAGGTGGTCCTGGTGGCCGTCGCCATCTGAGAGAGTACGACATTCATACATCAATGCATTAGGAGACCGGTCATACATTCATACATTAGGAAAACGTTCATACATTCGTACATTAAAAAATTCATAAATTCATGCATTAGGAGACCGGCCATACATTCATACATTAGGAAAACGTTCATACATTAGTAAAACGTTCACACATTCATACATTAGAAAACGTTCATACATTCAAACATTAGGAAAACGTTCACACATTCATACATTAGAAAAACGTTCATACATTAGAAAACGTTCTTACATTCGGAAAACTTTCATACATTCATATATTAAAACATTCATACATTAATACATTAGTGAGATGCATGGGTCATACATTCATTCACAAGCGTTCTGGTTATTTTCAGAGCTATGACAGATGGCGATGTGAGGTCATGTTGTTGCGACAGGACTTTTTGACACTTTTGACATTATAATACCCACTCGCAGGGTATTTATATCACCAACATGAACACACAAAAGGACCTCTGAGCGGTTCCTTGGCGGCCTTACACCTCATCGCCGTGGTGACGACGAGACCGCGTGCACAGAGAATCTGGCAAGTCAGTAGCAGGTACTCTATAAAGGACCAGAGTCTGTACCAGGTAAAGTGGGCGTGACCCGGACTTTGCCGTACCCGTTCCGGCCCCGTTCTCGGGACTCCTCCGTTGGGGTACCGCAAACGAGACGAGACGCCTGAAAGGGTCCCGTGAAATTCTAGCTACACCCCCCCTCCTTTGATTGGTCGACAGAATCGTCACTTCCGGGTGACGTGGGGATAAAAACAAACGAACAGTAGCCTCGAGGTATTATTCTTTACAATTAACTTGTCGCATAAAACGCTTGCTTGGGCGAACAAGGAGGTGGAGACGTTCGTCTGCATTCTTGGGGAGGAAGACGTTTTTTACGATGTTTACGTAGCTGCCGCGGCGATCGACATCCGGCCTACCACAAAGGGTACTGTCGGCAGTGGAAACGCGACCTTGGAACTGAGCTGGGCTATACCGCCCCCTCCCTAGCGCACCTTTGCGATCCGATCCGTTCCGCACCCTGCAGTGGAAACGCGGCATATAAAGGACCAGAGTCAGTAGCAGGTGCTCTATAAAGGACCAGAGTCAGTAGCAGGTGCTCTATAAAGGACCAGAGTCAGTACCAGGTGCTCTATAAAGGACCAGAGTCAGTAGCAGGTACTCTATAAAGGACCAGAGTCAGTAGCAGGTACTCTATAAAGGACCAGAGTCAGTACCAGGTACTCTATAAAGGACCAGAGTCTGTACCAGGTACTCTATAAAGGACCAGAGTCTGTACCAGGTACTCTATAAAGGACCAGAGTCAGTAGCAGGTACTCTATAAAGGACCAGAGTCTGTACCAGGTACTCTATAAAGGACCAGAGTCTGTACCAGGTACTCTATAAAGGACCAGAGTCTGTACCAGGTACTCTATAAAGGACCAGAGTCAGTACCAGGTACTCTATAAAGGACCAGAGTCAGTAGCAGGTACTCTATAAAGGACCAGAGTCAGTAGCAGGTACTCTATAAAGGACCAGAGTCTGTACCAGGTACTCTATAAAGGACCAGAGTCAGTACCAGGTACTATATAAAGGACCAGAGTCTGTACCAGGTACTCTATAAAGGACCAGAGTCTGTACCAGGTACTCTCTAAGGATATGGTACCAGAGTCAGTATCAGGTACTCTCTAAGGATCTGGTACCAGAGTAGGTACCAGGTAATGTTATGAAAGACTCATGTCTATGGTGCTATCTGATCAATGAGTGCTGAAGAGATCCACTGCTGCACCACCACTGCAGCAGCAGCCCAACCACCACCACCGCCGCCACCACCCCAATCACCACCACCCCAACCACCAACACCACCACCTCCGCCGCCGCTGCCCCCCCCGCCCCCGCCGCCCCCCCGCCCCCGCCGCCCCCCCCGCCCCCGCCGCCACCACTACCACCGCCGAGACCGGGGAGCGGGGACCTGGACTCAGGAGCCCCCGAGCCCCCAGGATCAGCTGAGCTCTAAGTGGTGTGGACGTCTCCCGAGGTTAGCATTCACACCGTCACCCGGCAGCTCAGTGAACCGGCACAGCGCCACACGCAGCAGACGCTGGTTTAGAGATCTGATCGTAGCATTCCAAATGAAGAGGAGAAACTGGTTTAGAGCTCTGATCGTAGCATCCCATATGAAGAGGAGAAACTGGTTTAGAGATCTGATCGTAGCATCCCATATGAAGAGGAGAAACTGGTTTAGAGATCTGATCGTAGCATCCCATATGAAGAGGAGAAACTGGTTTAGAGATCTGATCGTAGCATCCCATATGAAGAGGAGACACTAGTTTAGAGATCTGATCGTAGCATCCCATATGAAGAGGAGAAACTGGTTTAGAGATCTGATCGTAGCATCCCATATGAAGAGGAGAAACTGGTTTAGAGATCTGATCGTAGCATCCCATATGAAGAGGAGACGCTGGTTTAGAGATCTGATCGTAGCATCCCATATGAAGAGGAGACGCTTGTTTAGAGATCTGATCGTAGCATCCCATATGAAGAGGAGACACTGGTTTAGAGATCTGATCGTAGCATCCCAAATGAAGAGGAGACGCTTGTTTAGAGATCTGATCGTAGCATTCCATATGAAGAGAAGACGGTTTAGATATGAAACCGGAAGCTCATTGGATTCAATAAAATCATTTTACTAAAGTAATATTTAAATAGGGAGGATAACTCTCATGGATTGATATAGAGACAGAGAAAGAGAGAGACAAAAGCTGTGCTTGCGTCCACGTGACCTTAAAATGTGCATGAAAGTAAAAGGGAAGAATGAGAGAGAAAGAGAGAAAAAGGGAAAGATGGAGAGAAAGATAGAGCAAAGGAAAAGGGGGAGAGAAAGATAGAGCAAAGGGAAAGGGGGAGAGAATAGTGGTTGGGGGGAGGAGATATTTAGACTCCATCTGTACTGGCTAGGCTAACCCTCATTTACACTGACTACATTCTGGGTAGGGGTGATCCCATTACTGCTCATTAAGGGGAGAGATACAGACAGAGAGGGGGAGACGGCGAGAGGGAGGGAGAGACAGATGGGACAACATGGAGGAAGAGCGAGATATACAGAGAGAACAGAGAACAGTCAGAATGAAAGAGAGAAGATGGATGGAGGGAGCGATAGTGACGGAGAGAGAGCGGGAGAGAGTGAGGGAGTGATCAAGGCTACTAGGTAGTGAGAGGAAGAAGCTGACGGAGCAGTAGATGGAGGAGGTGGAGAGGGAGTAACGGACCATAATGAGATGAGGGGGGACAGAGGGAAGGGAGAGCGGGGAGAGAAAAACAGCGTCTGTTACCAGTGTAGCATACTGGGTGGCACTGGCACTGGCACGCACACACCACTACACAAAACATGAATGCATGTATTTTAAAACGCTATCCTTTTGCCAGCAGTAAAGAGCCCTCAGTATCAGTAAGTACACACAGAGTAACCCCCCCCCCCCCCCCCCGCCTCAGCCCCTCCACTAAGCTGACGTTCAGGGACCAGCACTGCTTTCTAGTACGATGAATTATGCATTAGATGTGTCGCACAGGAATGCAATTAGCTCAGTGATAAAGCAGATGAGGTTTGACTGGGCATCCATTTAGAGCAAAGTGGTGCTGAATGAGATAATTCTGTGCATGCAGAGGTTACCACACAAACATCACACAGCTGGAAGCCCAACCCTAGGGTGCTGAAGGATGCAGGGGGTTCAGCACCTCTTTAAACCTCCTGCATGGTTCCACCACCCCAGAGAGGACACCCCAATACCATGTTCACAGACCAGTGGTCTGACCTCAACGTCCCAGTACCATGACCACAGACCAGTGGTCTGACCTCAACGTCCCAGTACCATGACCACAGACCATTGGTCTGACCTCAACGTCCCAGTACCATGACCACACACCAGTGGTCTGACCGCAACGTCCCAGTACCATGACCACAGACCATTGATCTGACCTCAATGTAGGTTTGAGGATGTTGAGCTGCTTTGCCTCTGCTGGAGACATGTCATGACGGTGGAAACATCTCAACGTTCTTCCTCAGAGGTAGCTCCTCTCCTTCCTGTCTTGGTAGCGATAATGTGCAGCATGACGATAATGTGCTTTTACCGTCCTGTATGTTGCTGTCCGTCTCATTGGCTACTCTACCTCTCCATCTGCTCCACAGCATAGAGAGAGGGAGACAGAGAGAGAGCTAATGAATATTGGGATTTTCTATTTCTATCAAGTATCCCAACTGAAATGTCAAATTAGTTCTATGTAGGTTATTCCCGAGTGACGCTGTATGGTGCACTGTATGGTTAACAGTTTTAATCTCTGTCATGTGATCATATCCGTCTCTGGCTGACAGGTCCAGAGGGTTGGTCAACATTAGAAATACCAGGAGATGAGGGAAACTGATGGAGATACAAAGAGCCAGAGGGAGATATAAAGAGGAGTGAACAAACAAAGGAGGAATGGAAGAGAAGGAGGGAGTCAGAGGACAGCAAAGTGAATAGGGCAGGTTATTGTGATCTGTGAGCTCAAAGACCTCCTTAAGGTCTCCTTAAGGACTTGTTATGATCTCCTTAAGACCTCCTTAAGGACTTGTTAAGACCTCCTAAAGTTCTCCTTAAGACCTCCTTAAGGAGGTCTTAAGACCTCCTAAAGGCCGATTCATACCTCCGGATCCGGACGAAATTTGTCCGTCCTTACCAAACGTTGTCGCCGGGACTACCTATGAAGGTATTATTGTAGCAAAAGTCTTTAGCACCTGTAACTGCAGAATTTGAATGCGTACACTAAAGTCACAGTCAATTTGAAGTCGTATATATTTATTTTGCATGTGTACTCTAAAGTCACAAATGTGTAACAGTACATTTGTAGTCGTAAAAAAAATATAAATATTTTTTATACCATTGTAAACACAAAATAGGGTCTACGAGTACGCTAATCTGTGTTACAGGTGCACAAATCCTTTTGCTACAATTATTGCAGCGCAGTTGGTGCAAAACACATTCGCACACCCGTGTTTCATAATCTGAGAACGTGCCCAAAAGGTGTGCATTCGTAAACCCAAATTTGAACAAATGCATCAGAAGTTGCACATCTGTGAACGCTATGTTAATTCAGCATTTTAATGAGCGAGCACAAAACCATTTTACAACTGCTCGAATCTGCTCCTGCAAGTCTCAGCTGTGGGGTTTTTTGCAGGTTGTTTTGCAACACCCCTAGGTGGTAAATGTGTAGCAAAAGTATTCGTATCCGTAGATGACAGAGCGTCCGTGAGCGGGACAAAATAGTCCCGCCCATAATTTCCTAATCCAATGAAAATCGCCGGCAGGGATGCATTTCTCAAATTACAGTGACGGCTGGTGGTGATTTTGGGTGGGTGGGCTAAAGAATGCATTACATTTATCAATACTTCACACAGGGCTCCAGACGCCATGAGGTCACCTTTATATCTCTGTTCATAACTTTCATATAATGTGAATGATTTTTAAACAAGATTAAGGTGTAGAGAAAGGCATTTCTTTATTTGAAGCACAATTATAAATAAAAAGAAAAATAAGGTGTTTAAAGTGCTTCACTGAGCTGAAATTGAACATTTCGAACTAAACCATTAAGCAAAATAAAACTTTTTTTGTGCTTAAAGTATTACACAATTAAAATGTTGACTGGTCTCCCTTTGCGCAAAATGCGGCTGTAGACGATCACACACTCTTTGGTAGAGACGTCTGTGTCGCCGTCAATCATGAAGGACATGTAGGGGTCCTTTTACATTATGTCATTTTACATTATGTAAAATGAAATGACTTAGTTCAAGGGAATTCTCCCCAAAGTATTGCATTAACATTTCTGAATTTATGTTATGGCGACCATTAAAATACATTCAAGGACATTTGCGGCATGTTAATGAAATACTTTGGGGGGAATTCACTTCAACTAAGTCATTTCATTTAACATAATGTAGGATACCCATCTCCGTTCAGTAGGACGCCCTCTTCACTTCTCCAGAAATAAACGTATCCCGTGCTGAGTATGCTGCGATCTTTATAGCTCCATGGCTGGCACGGGGTGGGTCCCAGTGTAATTTGAGAAATGCATCCCTGCCGGCGATTTTCATTGGATTAGGAAATTATGGGCGGGACTATTTTGTCCCGCTCACGGACGCTCTGTCATCTACGGATACGAATACTTTTGCTATACATTTACCACCTAGGGGTGTTGCAAAACAACCTGCAAAAAACCCCACAGCTGAGACTTGCAGGAGCAGATTCGAGCAGTTGTAAAATGGTTTTGTGCTCGCTCATTAAAATGCTGAATTAACATAGCGTTCACAGATGTGCAACTTCTGATGCATTTGTTCAAATTTGGGTTTACGAATGCACACCTTTTGGGCATGTTCTCAGATTATGAAACACGGGTGTGCGAATGTGTTTTGCACCAACTGCGCTGCAATAATTGTAGCAAAAGGATTTGTGCACCTGTAACACAGATTAGCGTACTCGTAGACCCTATTTTGTGTTTACAATGGTATAAAAAATATTTATATTTTTTTTACGACTACAAATGTACTGTTACACATTTGTGACTTTAGAGTACACATGCAAAATAAATATATACGACTTCAAATTTACTGTGACTTTAGTGTACGCATTCAAATTCTGCAGTTACAGGTGCTAAAGACTTTTGCTACAATAATACCTTCATAACTACCCTTCATACCTCCGTCCGGTTTCAGCGTTGTTATTGATGTTACGCAATACATCCTCTAGAGGGCAGTGACTGTCGTTTCACAAATTAACGGCATCGACAATCGCAAACATGGCATCTGTAGAGATGATTCTGCTTTGTTTCATCCGAAATCGGCAAAAAAAAAAGTGCAAAAAGTGTAGGCCTAGGCGGCGGTGGCATAGTGACACCCCTCACCAACCCGCAGATTATCTCCTCAAAATGTTGTTAAATGACCAGTTACAACTCATTGCCAAAACAGGGGACCAATCAAATAAAAAGGTCAGGTATATGGTATAATATAAGTATTAAACGTCAAACACAATATACAGTATATACATATCAGATATTATACTACACTATCTATTTTCGCGAATGGTCTGACCTCTGACTCTATACTGCCGCCTCGATTTCCGGTGGTATTGCTCCGTTTCTCCCGGAGCACTCCAGATTCGTAAGTTCAGAGGCGACGGACCCATTGACAGACGAAACACCTCCGCGACCGGACGAAATGGGCCGTGTCCGTATTTACCGTAGGGTGTGAATGGGCCTTAAAGGTCTCCTTAAAGGTCCCATGACATGAAAATCTCACTTTATGAGGTTTTCTAACATAAATATGAGTCCCCCTAGCCTGCCTATGGTCCCCCAGTGGCTAAAACTTGCGTTTGGTGTAAAACGAGCACTAGCTGTTCTGCTGGCCTTTGAAAAAACGGAGGCTCAAGTGCGCTGTTTGGAATGTCTGTATTTAGGAGGTCACCAAGAATCTCAGCTCCTCCCCTTACTCTGCCTGGCCCGCCCAGAGACGTTGGCCCGCCAATGAGACTCGACCGTGCGAGCGCCACATGTGTGTGTGTGTGTGTGTGTGTGTGTGTGTGTGTGTGCGTGTGTGTGTGTGTGAATACACACACTGTAACGCAAGTGTTTCTTGTCGGTTCTTTGACATGTCTTGTATTTCCACAACGAGACTGTTGTGGGGGTTATCTGAGCCATGGTTGAGAAGGAATTGGGGGAAAGGAACTTTGGCTTTGACTCGCTGAAGTACATGAACTGCGACATGCCGCCGGTTGCCGCGAGGCACCATCGCCCGGCAGCGGGCAGCCGGCAGCAGGCAGCTCGCGGTTCAGTCGACTTCAGGTTGATGTGAAAGTGGAAGAACCAGAGACGTCGCAGAACCCGACAAAGTCGTTTGTGATTCATAATATCGTCTGGAGGCGCACACAGCTTTTGGCCGTGATAATATGTATTAAATGATATAGATTTCTATGTATTATATGATATTATTTAGATATAGAGCTCCAGGTGTGTTGTACACTTCCTTGTTATTTGGATAACCGTTCTGCTTTTGGTGTTATGGCGCATAACACGTCGGACTCTCGTCTCTGGTATTTCTACAACGAGACTCGTATTGGGGGTAATCTCAGCCAAGGTTGAGAATGAATTGGGGGGAAGGAACTTTGGCTTTGACTTCCTCAAGAACATGAACCACGACATGGAGGAGAAAGGGATTGTTGGCGGCGAATGTCTCCCGCTTGAGCCCCGCTGAGGGACCACCGGCGGAGGCGAAGGTGCCTAAGAGCTGCCCGGCAACGATCCCTTTCTCCTCATTGTCGCGGTTCAGTCTACTTCACATTGATGAGGACGTTGAAGAACCAGGAACGTCGGAGAACCCAACACGGTCGTTTCAGATTCATAATATCGGCTCACACAGCTTTTGGCCATGATAATATATATTATATGCTATAGATATCTATGTCGGCTATATGATAATATTTAGATATAGAGCTCCAGGACTCCCGTGTGTTCTAGAATATTTACAGAACACGGCTAAAGGCTGTGTGCGCCTCGCCATTGCGATACATCCACTGTAAACAGAGCGCATGGTACCGTGGCTGCAAGCTGCTCAGGGCCACCCTCCTCCTTGACCCGCCTCGCTCCTCCTCATTTGCATTATAGCTACAGACACCAAAACAGCGCATTTGGGGGAAGCTCAATGTGCGACTGGCTCGGAGTGGCTGTAACTCTGCACCACGGCTGAATTTCGGGAACGTCTTTGAATACTGTGTTAGTTGCCCACTAATACCTATATTAAAGAATACATAAAATAGCATGTCATGGGACCTTTAAGGTCTCCTTAAGCTCACCAAGGCAGCGTCAGGAGGTGATGTTCAGGGAGATGGGAAGTAGAACACAACACCTACCTACAGATATAGAACATTGCGGACAAGAAGGCAGTTCCACAGTGACATACACACTCACGCACTCTTAAAGGGAAACTTCACCCATTTCCATTAAGCTTTGTATCGTTAGAAACCCACTCATATTTTTGAATGGTCGTGCATCATTCCCTTATTTTCTGGAGAGACTGGAGAGATCCGTATCGATCTCCAACACAATACAGACCTATTAGAGCAGTGCCAGTGGGTGGGACTTCACCAGCAGAAACTAACATCCACAGCGTCTGAATGCAAAAGACGCTGCAAAAGTTCACATGCAAAAGTTCACCATTTCGAAAGGAATACAAACGAGGACTAATTCACTGAGTTCACCAACGAATACTCTTCACTAGAAATGTTGTCTGAAATGATTTTCAAGCAGTCTTGCGGTATCAGCTTGGTAGATGGAACAGCGAGGTGTCCGATAGGCGGAGATCTAGATAAGCGGGAGTGGCCAGCGAAGCTGGGCATCGTGGTGCATGTTGGGAGTTGTTGTCTTCAATCCACAAGCGGCAAAAAGTCACTTTCTGCCTTTTCTCGGTCAAGACGGCACCAAATTAGAATTTTTTTTATTATTCGACTACATATAGGACCCAATTTCAATACATATTCCTGCCTCCACCGGTGAAATGGTCCTTTAAAGAAACATATGCAGAGCACGGCTCCAGGAGAGTGAACTCTGTTATACACCGGGGCAGAGCACGGCTCCAGGAGAGTGAACTCTGTTATACACCGGGGCAGAGCACGGCTCCAGGAGAGTGAACTCTGTTATACACCGGGGCAGAGCTGTGAGTCCACACAGACTGAACCCTGGTCAGGGCTCTCCTCCGTCTTGCTCGTGTGTGTGTGTATTTTATGTGTGTGTGTGTGTGTGTGTGTGTGTGTGTGTGTGTGTGTGTGTGTGTGTGTGTGTGTGTGTGTGTGTGTGTGTGTGTGTGCAAAAGCACAGCACCACAGATGTTCTAGGTCGCATCTCTGTGGTGCATTATGGGTGAACGGAGGGGGACATTCCTTCACTACGTTTTAATGGACACCCCGAGCTACTCAGTGATTGGTTGATCAATCTTGGCAATACAGACTCTCCATCTGTGTTTGCTGCAGGCTGTGTGTGTGTGTTGTTCTTTGTGTCCTCAGGGTTAACTCTTAGGGATAGGGTTAACCCTTAGGATTAACCCTTAGGGTTAAACCTTAGGGTTAGGGTTAACCTGAGGGTTAGGGCGAACTCTTAGGGTGAACTCTAAGGGTAAGGGTTAACCTGAGGGCTAGGATGAACTCTTAGGGTGAACTCTAAGGGTTAGGGTTAACCTGAGGGTTAGGTTGAACTCTAAGGGTGAACTCTAAGGGTTAGGGTTAACCTGAGGGTTAGGTTGAACTCTAAGGGTGAACTCTAAGGGTTAGGGTTAACCTGAGGGCTAGGGTGAACTCTTAGGGTGAACTCTAAGGGTTAGGGTTAACCTGAGGGTTAGGTTGAACTCTAAGGGTGAACCCTAAGGGTTAGGGTGAACTCTAAGGGTTAGGGTTAACCTGAGGGCTAGGGTGAACTCTTAGGGTTAGGGTGAACCTCAGGGTTAACACACACTTATTCACAGAAACCCATCCTGCAGGAAAACAGCCGGCTGTGGGGAGCCAATGATTGAAACAGCAACCTTTAGGTAACAAGCATTACCTCCTGAACCTCTGCCAACCCTGATCCCACATTCAGGACACATTATGAGTGAGACGGAAAACACTGCAGCCAGCGTCTTACTGTGGTACACTGGCAGTGACAGACGCAAAACACCATGAACTCACTAATGCACACTTACTAATAACGGCCTCCCGAACACGGAGAGGTGCAGCGACAGAGGGCGGCAAACCTACCAATATCAACAAAGGAGGACTGGCCCACGATGACGGACCCCCTGGGGACTTCAGTAGGCAGGATCTCTTCCCTGCTGAAGTTCCCTTGCTGAGAGAGAGACAGACAGACAGACAGACAGACAGACAGACAGACAGACAGACAGACAGACAGACAGACAGAGTTAACAGAGCATTACTTATGGTAATTGCAGAAGTTACTGGAGTTGCACTTTGCCAGCAGATGGGACTCAGGCTTGTTCAAAATTGAACCAAGAAGCAGAGCCCTGCGGCCCTTCAGCACTAATGCCGCGTTTCCACTGCAGGGTGCGGAACGGATCGGATCGCAAAGGGGCGGTAGGGAGGGGGCAGTATAGCCCAGCTCAGTTCCGAGGTCGCGTTTCCACTGCCGACAGTACCCTTGGTGGTAGGCCGGATGTCAATCGCCGCGGCAGCTACGTAAACATCGTAAACAACGTCTTCCTCCGCAAGAATGCAGACGAACGTCTCCACCTCCTTGTTCGCCCAAGCAAGCTTTTTACGCGACATGTTAATTGTAAAGAATAATACCTTGAGGCTACTGTTTGTTTGTTTTTATCCCCGCGTCACCCGGAAGTGACGATTCTGTCGACCAATCAACGGAGGGGGGGTGTAGCTAGAATTCCAGGGTACCCTTTCAGGCGTCTGGTCTCGTTTTGGGTACCGCAACGGAGGAGTCCCTAGAATGGGGTCGGAACGGGTACGGAAAAGTCCGGGTCACGCCCACTTTTGGCGGTGGAAACGCGATCCGACCCGCACCTTTGCGATCCGATCCGTTCCGCACCCTGCAGTGGAAATGCGCTATTAGACTGTAAATGAAGGATTTGGTGCAATGAAACAGCTAGAGACACAGGGGTGAGGAGGAGGAAAATGGACCTATCATAACGAGGGGAATCAAGTTCTGCTCGTGTCTAAGGCATGCACACGCACTCGAGGGGAGGAGGAGGAACGGTGATGAGTGAGCTGGAGGTGGTGCTGACAGAGGGATTAAGAGTGATGGAGATAAAGAGAGAGAATTCAATAGAACACTGCATACTGTTAGTGACCTTCTAGAGCCTGACGTCTCAGCTGGTTCATGATCTATCCATCAGAGCGCAGAGCTGAACAAGACCACGTTACCAGAGGGAGCGAGACGGCCAGGAAGTGGAGGGAAGGAGGAAATTAACAGCAACAGAGCCAGGTGGACAAGTCTCTGTGTTCTTTATCAACACTTGAGTGACACCAACCCAACACACAAAACAGATTTTGTGTGTGTGTGTGTGTGTGTGTTAGGGCCCGACCGATTTATCGGCCTGCCGATTTAATCGGCCGATTATAGCCTTTTTGAAAATAATCGGCATCGGCCAAAAAGACGCAGATTACAACCGATTTATTATTATTTTTTTAAATGTTATTGCGATTAGTATCCTGCAGATTGCACTCCTACTCGCCTTGCTAACTAACAACTTTAGCTGGAGTAAAAAAGAGGAGATTGAATTTTACCATACAACATGAAAGCACGCTCGCTCAGGCAGCTGCGCGCTCACCTCACCAATGTACACAAGACGCGTTGTTTGAGCATGTTGTGCCTGTTTTTCTTTAGGTCCCAGGCCATGTTAATTTGTTATACTGTAGACTCTAACGGTGAGACCATACTGCTCAGCACGCACGTGTTAGTCACTGCTCACGAGCGCAGCACATTGGGAGTTAGTTATTTATTTTACATTTTACATTACACTCATTTTTGACTGTAAATGTATTCTAAAACACTCAAAGGTTCTGCATTCAATTCACATATTCGTCAAAAGTGTTTAAAGTATATTTAAGGTATCAAAAACTACGTTTTATATATATATATATATATATATATATATATATATATTTTTTTTTTTTTAAATCGGCCGATTAAATCGTAATCGTAATTTTTCTCTGAAAATAATCGGCATCGGCACTCAAAAATCAATATCGGTCGGGCCCTAGTGTGTGTGTGTGTGTGTGTGTGCGTGTGTGTGTGTGTGTGTGTGTGGAGGACTCAACAAACATAGATCTAGAGCACAACCTCCTGACACTGGATGGATGTGGGATCAAGATGATTGGTTCAATGGGTGAACTGGTGCTGATTGGATGCTGAGGTTAATCTGGCTTCCAGCTCCACGGCGCCCTGTAGGACTCATGGAGGATGGATGTTGTCCTACCATGATTTACAAGTAAAGACAACCCATCCATGCTGATGTTTCATCGAATTCAGACTTAGAGAACTTGATTCATACCAGTCACACATTGCTCTCCTCAAAGATAGTAAACATAACTTTTTGGAGGTATTCTGTATCAGAATGATTAAGGTTCTTAGCAACAAGGAAAATATCTAACGTGATTTGAATCAAATAAAGGCAGAGCACTTTTCGTGTGACTCATGACTGCAGGACCTCCGTGGGAAACCTGAAGCACACCCTATGAGGAAACATTATGATGAGCTTTAGAAAGGCCTCTCGTGGGGAGGCGGTCGTGTATATTTACACATTTAAAGCTATTTGTTACACTATAACCTGATTTGATGCGTCAAGGGTTTGTATTCTGCGTTCACAGCGGCAAAAAAGCATGAAATAAGCTCTGATGTGCGCAGGTAGAATTTGAATGTTTTTCCGCCACTTAAACCATAAAATATCCAAATGATGTAGGCGATGTTCAAATAACTGCTTCCCATGTGTCTCCGCCAGAGTGCCAGAGAGGGGACCAGAGTCCTTTAACCGTCTGAAGCTTGCTATTCATCCCTCCTCCTCCACCAGGGCCTGCAGCGCACCAGCCTCTCCATGTAAAGGACTTTAAAGCTCGCTGCACCAACAATGAATACCAGAAAAAAGGGACGATTTTAGAGAGGAAGATAATATGCTTCACTCTGCAGCTTGTGTGGAAACCTTCCTGAGAAGGACGCATGAACACATTTCTTATGGAGGAAAACATGATACGTGTCTGCAAGCGTATGTGCGCAGAATGTATGAATGGGGTCGTTAAACTACTGACACTAACCATACCCTGACTGTGGAACCAGCTAACCAACCCAAACCAGCTGACCAACCCAAACCAGCTGACCAAACCAGCTGATCAACCCAAACCAGCTGACTAACCCTAACCGGCTAACCAACCCAAACCAGCTAACCAACCCAAACCAGCTGACCAACCCTAACCAGCTAACCAACCCAAACCAGCTGACCAACCCAAACCAGCTGACTAACCCTAACCAGCTAACCAACACCAACCAGCTAACCAACCCAAACCAGCTGACTAACCCTAACAACTAACCAACCCAAACAAGCTGACTACCCCTAACCAGCTAACCAACCCAAACCAGCTGACCAACACAAACCAGCTGATCAACCCAAACCAGCTGACTAACCCTAACAACTAACCAACCCAAACAAGCTGACTAACCCTAACCAACCCAAACCAGCTGACCAACCCAAACCAGCAGGCCAACCCAAACCAGCAGACCAACCCAAACCAGCAGACCAACCCAAACCAGCAGACCAACCCAAACCAGCAGACCAACCCAAACCAGCTGACCAACTCAAACCAGCTGCCTCCTCTACCCTCCTCCTCTCTGCCTCCTCCTCCTCTCTGCCCTCCTCCTCTCTGCCTCCTCCTCCTCTCTGCCCTCCTCCTCCTCTCTGCCTCCTCCTCTCTGCCTCCTCCTCCTCCTTCTCTCTGCCTCCTCCTCTCTGCCCTCCTCCTCCTCCTCTCTGCCCTCCTCCTCCTCCTCTCTGCCCTCCTCCTCCTCCTCTCTGCCCTCCTCCTCTCTGTGCTGCATGCTAACCGGCAGCGTGCTAACCGGCAGCGTGCTAACCAGCAGCGTGCTAACCAGCAGCGTGCTAACCGGCAGCAGGATCCTGACTTGTCTGCTCAGGGAGCGCTGATGCATGCTGGGTAGGAGGGGGGGCATCTCGGATCCCTACGGAGGGAAGGTGGATCACCTTACCTTGTTGATCCAAGTCTCGAAATGGTTGTCCTGGGTGGTCAGGAACAGATCTGCAGTGGAACAGGGGGGCAGAGAGTGTTTTAGATGACCATATGTAGGTATGGTGTTCAGAAGTGGACTGGTCTGTAGCCGTCCATCAACATGCACTTTTATACTCAATACTTTGATTCTGTAACGCTTTGAAGTGTAAAGTGCTGAGCTGCATTTATAATGACAGCATGCAGCTCTCACCATCAGAGACCTGACTCCTGTGGGGAACTGGACCTGGATACAGAGGTGGAGGAAAAACACTATTGGCATCGGTCAACCTCGCCTTAGGTCTGCCCTATAGTAGGTCTGCCTACAGTAAGTCTGTCCTACTGTCCTACCGTAGGTATGTCTTACAGTAGTTCTGTCCTACAGTAGGTCAGACCTACAGTATGTCAGACCTACAGTACAGACGGGATAACTGGACGTGTCCTCCAAGCCTGCGCTGACCAATTAGCCAACGTTCTCACGGTAATATTTAACCACTCCCTCTCCCAATGCACCATTCCCTTATGCCTTAAACAGTCAATTATAGTCCCTGTCCCCAAGAAACCCCAACCCTGCTGTTTAAATGATTATCGCCTCATTGCCCTGACCTCTGTGGTGATGAAGTGTTTTGAGAGACTAATCAAAACCTTCATCCCCTCCTCCTTACTTGTCACCCTGGACCCCTTACAATTTGCCTACCACCCTAATAGATCTACAGATGACGCCATAGCCCACATACTCCACACTACCCTCTCCCATTTAGACACCAGGAAAGGGGCCTATGTCAGACTGCTATTTATTGATTATAGCTCAGCATTTAATACGATAGTCCCCTCCAAGCTGGTCACTAAAATGAGAGATCTCGGCCTGCATTCCTCCCTTTGCAGGTGGGTCCTTCATTCCCTGACCGATAGATTGCAGGTGGTTAGAGTGGGCAATCACATGTCATCCCCCCTCACCCTCAACACCGGTGCCCCCCAGGGCTGCGTGCTGAGCCCTCTGCTGTATTCCCTTCACACCTACGACTGCGTTGCCACCTTAGACTCCAACATCATGGGCAAGTGCGCTGATGACACAGCTGTGGTGGGCCTGATCTCCAACAATGACGAGACTACCGCTCTTAGGAGCTTTTAGTGGACTTCAGCAAGAAAAAGCAGAGGAGCTTCCAACCTCTCAGCATAAACTGAGCCCTGGTGGAGAGGGTTGACGGCTTTAAATACCTCGGTGTTCACATCACACAGGACCTGTCATGGTCCTGTCACACCAACACCGTTGTGAAAAAAGCCTGTCAGCGTCTCTACTATCTCATACAACTAAAAGACTTTAAACTTCCACTCAGTGTACTCAGGACTTCTACACCTGCACCATAGAGAGCATCCTGAGCGGGAGTATGACCACCTGGATGGGGAACGCCACCAAGAAGGATCAGTTGGCTCTGAGGAGGGTGGTCCGCTCAGCTGAGAGAACCATCAGGGCCAGCCTCCCCAACATGCAGGACATTAACATCAAATGATGCAGAAAGAGCCCAAAAGATCACTAGTGATGTCAGCCACCCCAACAACAGTCTATCTACCCTGCTTCCTTCAGGGAGACGCTGCCGTCTGCTGAGGGCCAACACAGAGAGGATGAGGAGTTTCTTTCCCCAGGCCATCAGACTGTTAAACCAGACTGAAAATGTCACTTAGCCCACCACCCAGTGACCACCCAATCATTATTATAATCTTGCACTTTATATAGTTGAATTACAGCCGGACTAGTACATAAGAATCTCACTACGCATTTCCCTGTACAATTGTGTATGTGACAAATAAATAAAACTTACTAACTAAACTAACAGTAGGTCAGTCCTACAATAGGACCGACCTACTGTCGGACTGACCTACTGTAAGACTAACCTACTGTAGGACCGACCTATAGTAGGACCGACCTACTGTACGACTGACCTACTGTAAGACTGACCTATAGAAGAACAGACTGTAGGACTGACCTTTAGTAGGACGGACTGTAGGACTGTCCTACAGTAGGTCGGTCCTACTATATGTCGGTCCTACTGTAGGTCGGTCCTACAGTAGGAAGTCCTACAGTAGGTCGGTCCTACTGTAGGACCGACCTACAGTAGGACAGACCTACTGTAGGACCGACCTACAGTAGGACAGACCTACAGTCCGTCCTACAGTAGGTCGGTCCTACTATAGGTCGGTCCTACTGTAGGTCGGTGGGTCGGTCCTAGTAGGTCAGTCCGACCTATAGACCGACCTATAGAAGAACGGACTGTAGGACTGACCTATAGTAGGACGGACTGTAGGACTGTCCCACAGTAGGTCGGTCCTACTATATGTCGGTCCTACTGTAGGTCGGTCCTAGTAGGTCGGTCCTACAGTAGGTCGGTCCTACAGTAGGACAGACCTACTGTAGGACTGATCTACTGTAGGTCAGTCCTACAGTCCGTCCTACAGTAGGTCGGTCCTACTATAGGTCGGTCCTACTGTAGGTCGGTGGGTCGGTCCTAGTAGGTCAGTCCTACAGTAGGTCAGTCCTACTGTAGGTCGGTCCAGCTATAGGTCGGTACTACTGTAGGTCGGTCCTCTCACATTACAGAGGAGGATAGAAAGGAAACGTCCGAGGAGAGGCCAGGGAGGGGTTGAGGCTCCTTGGTGTAACCCGGGTTACCTAACTATAACCAATGATCCCAGCTTTTAAGGCAGGATCATTGGTTTGGGTTAGATAACCTTGGTATAACAAACCTTGTATACCACATACCCAGGAAACCAGTGGTCACATTTTCTCTCTTGGATGTGTCCTGTTCAACTCACACCAAGATGGCAGCTGGAAAGGCAGCTGGAAAGTCTGGTGTGCTTGTAGAGTTTTTAGCATACATGATTTAAAAAATATTTTTAGACACTGGACCCGAAATCAGGTTTGAAAGGCAGTTACAAAACTTTTGTGACAATATAAACAAACCTTTACTTAATAAACAGTTTGGTTATGGCAAGAAATTCCTCATGGACACATTCCTCTATCCATGCTGGTATCCAGCCAAGCACAACGATAAGAACGGCGACAAACGGCAAGTTAATGGCGGAAAGTTGATCATTTGCATCTGCCTGTTACTATCTGGGGATATACATCAATGCCCGGGTCCGATGCCGAGAAATACGATCTCAAAAAGGCCCACGGCAGGTGCGATGGTCTGAACGAATCAACGTCGGGAACCAACTTTTCTCCATAGTCCGCGGCGCAGGGAGTGGAAGCAGGTTGTTGTTTCATATTATTGTGTCAAGAATGGTCAAATAAAAATAAAAATCAATCAATCAAACCTTGGTGTAATTTAGGATACCGAACTCTGACCAATGATCCTGTCTTTAAGCCTTTTTTTGGTTTTAATCGCAACCTGTCCTTTTAACATTCTGCTGTGTTTATACTTCTAATGTAGGCCTGCTCGATTATGGAAAAAATCATAATCACGATTATTTTTGACAATAATGAAATTATTATTTCAATTATTCAAAAGGTTATTCAAAAGAATATTATTGAGTATGAAAATATTATGTATTTATTCAGCATCTCTCCCAAAAAGCACTCTGTAACTGCGAACTTTGAAATTTCGCCTTAAAACTTACACAAAATGGTCAAATAGAAAATATTCAAATCTAAAATAATGTTCTGATATGTATCCAGCTGCACTTTCTATAAATAAGTTAATAATTTTTTTTTTTTTTGAAAAACTTGATTATATTAGTTTTGTGATCATTTGACGCTAAAATCGAAATTTGCGATCACAATTAGATTAATCGCCCAGCCCTATTCTAATGTTGACTCAAAGTGTGTGTTTGCAAGGATGGAGATTTCGTCATTATAAATAAAAGCTGCTCTCTTTAGAGTCAATCTTTTAAAAGGACATGAACTTTGTGGTTAGCAAAAGAAATCAAGTTCTTTAGAGATCCGCTGACACAAGGTTCTGTACTCTGGGTCACACCGTGGGAGACAGTTTGCCGCCTGGATACGTGATGCCTTTAACATAGTGGACTCAAGAAAAGCTGCTTCACCAACCTGAGCAGTGGTTCTCAACCTTTTTTGAGCAAACGCCCCCCTGACCTTACCCAGATCCTCTGCCCCCCCCCCCCACCCCCAATACAATTTTAATATATATGTGTATATATATATATGTGTATATATATATATATATCACCGTAGCACCCCCCCCCCCCCCCCGCTCGGAAGACCTGTCCAGGGCGCAAGTTGATTTCGAGCCGCCTAGGGCGCCGAAACGGCCAGCGCCGGCTCTGCCTACAGGTGTGGGTGAGAGAACACACCCCTCGCTCATCAGCTGAAGCAGCAGACCTGGTGGACACCTTTGTGACTGCCAGGCCTTCCAGAAGGAAGTACTTCCTGGGCCCACCACAACATGACTGGAGAAGACCATACCAAGCCGCCCAGCAAGAGCCGGAAAATACATCTACTGGTATGTCTGGGGGTGGTAGTGGTCGTGTGGTTAAGCCCCCCTATAGCCCCAATAGCCCCAGTGTTAGCTCCACTTCAGCTAGAACACCTAGAGGCATTATTTGTCATGGTTGTGGTCAACAAGGTCACATTAGGCCCAATTGTACAGCAAAGAAAATGTCTGATTCTAGACTGTGCTACCTACCTGGCCCTAGCAAGCACACACATTGTACTTCCTCTGACGTCCCAGTGAAGGTGAAGGGAAAGACTTTTCAAGCTTTAGTTGATTCAGGCAGCAGTCAATCTTTTATCCTCAAGTCTTGTTTAAAGTCTGATTTCCAACCCCGGGGCAAAATCAAGGTCCGCTGCATCCATGGTGACGAGTCTGAGCACCAGACCAGCGAGGTTCTCATTGAGATTAGAGGCCAAAAGTATCTTAACCGTGGGGGTTTTAGATAAATGTCCACATCCTGTGATTCTAGGCCAGGATGTGCCAGTTCTTATTGAGCTACTTCAGACTGTTAACACAGTGAATGCATATGTGACAACCAGAGCTCAGGCTAGAGAGAAATCAAATGATTTGTGGTCTGAATTACCATATGACTGTTGCCCTGGTGGCAAATTTAAGAAGTCCAAGGTGGAGAGACGCAGAGAAAAAGTGACACGTACCGCATTGCAGGAAAGTAGGCCCTCCCCACCACTAGAGGACAATGAAGTGTTGGTGGAGGATTTTGCTAAGCTACAACTAGAGGATCCTACACTTAGTTCCTGCTTCTCCGCTGTCAAAAACCCAGATGAGGCTAGGGAAGCAATGGAAGAGGGTAGTACATGTTTTGCAGGAACAACGAGAAGCTTTACAGAGTGACTGCAGACACCGAGCAGTTGGTAGTTCCTGAAGTTCTTCGGGCCAAGGTTCTACATCTTGGTCATAGTATTCCTTGGACAGGCCATCTAGGCAAGGAAAAGACAGAGAACAGGATCCTGAACCGATTTTATTGGCCAGGGTTCCAGAAGGATATTGCTGAATACTGCAGGTCTTGTCCAGAGTGCCAACTGTCAGCTCGCTCCAAGAGAGGGTTAAAGGCTGGGGTAGGCTGAGTTCCTGAGCACCCTCGACCTGTGTAAGGGGTACTGGCAGGTGCCACTCTCCCCCCAAGCACAGGATCTGACAGCCTTCAGAGCTCCATCCGGCCTATTCCAGTTCCGGGTCATGCCTTTTGGCCTACACGGCGCAGCAGCGAGCTTCCAGCGCATGATGGACGAGGTGCTTAACGGCGCTGAAGAATACGCTGCTGCGTACATTGACGACGTGGTCATCCATAGCAGTTCCTGGGAGGCTCACCTTCAACACCTGAGCGACATCTTCCAGCGGATCCATCGGGCCGGGCTGGTAGTCAACGCCAGTAAATGCCAGCTTGCCCGATCTGAAGTGTGCTACCTGGGCTATGTCCTGGGTGGTGGCACCATCCGTCCTCAGGTCAGCAAGGTGGAGGCCATCCACGGCTGCCAGCCACCGACAACCAAAAAGGGGGTGAGATCCTTCTTGGGGCTGGCTGGCTGGTAGAGGTGTTTCATCCCCAACTTCTCCAGCCGAGCTGCTTGTTTGACGGAACTCACTCGGAAAACCAGTCCCAACAAGGTGGTCTGGACTCCCGAGTGTGAGGTCGCTTTCCGGGACCTGCAGGAGTGCATGTGCTCTGAGCCGGTGCTGCAGAGCCCTGACTTTTCCTTGCCCTTCACAGTGCAGACGGACGCTTCAGGCCTAGGCCTAGGGGCTGTGTTGCTGCAAGGTGAGGGGGGGAACAAGATGCCCGTGCAGTATGTGAGCCGCAAACTTTTCCCTCGCGAGACTTGATACTCTACCATCGAGAAGGAGGGTCTCGCCATTAAATGGGCCCTTGATACTATACTTCACGGTGAAGTACAGGGCTGGTAAAGACAATTTGATAGTAGACTTTCTGTCGCGTCATGAGATTGACGCTCCTTCTTAAGGGGGGGGGGGTGTGTGACGGGGCGTATAGCTTCTGTCAATGTTGCCTGTGTGTGTTTGTCTTGTTTGACTATGTATTCCGTTACCTTCATACTGTTTTAAAATCATTTATCAACCATGTCATTTATCATGCGCTCACGGCAGTTTAATACAATCTTGCAAGTACCATCATTACAACGTTCTGTTTAATACCATTTACCATTAACGTCACCTGTTCTGTTGCAATAACCATTCAAACAAGTATGTCGTTGTCAAATTCCATGTTTGTTTATTTAGTTTAAAAGTTACATGTTAACACAGCGTAAATTTATTAGGGTTTGTATTAGGGAATGTGTGGCGTCCACAGGGTTTAAATTAACGTCATAACTTCCGGGTAAACCGGAAGTGACCCCGAGTTTTTGTAATTATGTTTATTGCAGTTTTTGTATATTTTGGCTTTGCCAAATTCTAGCATTAGTACACGGTTTACCGTGCTTAGGTTTCTAGCTTATAGAGGGGAGAATTGTAGCTGTTTAAAGCTGTTTAGGTCAGTGGTTTTCAAACTGTGGGGCGCGCCCCCCCTGGGGGGCGCCAGAGTTCTTCAGGGGGGGCGCGACGTGAGAAAAAAATAAACCCGAAAAAACCCTGAAAGTCGATGATTCAAATCATCAGTCGTACTTCAACTCAGGGTATCTGCAGGTTTCAGCAAGTCAAATTTAAGACTTTTTAAGACCTTTTTAATACCACCTTGAATGAAATTTAAGACCTTAAACCCGCGATGGCGGGGGGGATCCCGCTGTATTACAACCCAAGCATAGCATGTGTGTCACTCAATGAGACTCATTCAATTTTACTTTCTGTCTGTTTATTGAACATAAAGTGATACTCCAGGGCTCCGGACTAACTTTTTCCTTGGGTGCACTGGTGCGCCTACATTTTTAATTTGGGTGCACCAGCACGTATTTATGGTGCACCCAAGTTGTAAGTTGTTGAGAGGGGGGTGACAGCGTCTGGGCCCCCGGGCAGCTGCACCGGTTGCACCGTCGATATTTACGCCACTAAATGCCTTCAGTAAGACCTGGGGGGTATACCACGAACCTCGTTGAACATACCCAGGCTTTCTTGGGAAAACCTGGCTCGACAGAGCCGCAACTCGCAATCACAGTTAAATGGTACCACGACGCTCACTTTAGATTAAATTAGTTGAACCAGGTTTTCCGCTTTAGGTTCAATGCGCGTTCACATAAAAGGGGCGTTTCTCGCGTCATTTGAATCACCCTTATGCAAAATAAATCGCGCAAGAGCGTTGTATTTCATCCAAGGCGAGCAATGTATTATTATGAACTCCTACGAGGAATTCAAAGTTCAAATCACAGCCAAGGGGAACACGGTTGCCCATAATATGGCTAGGGTGGCGTGCTGGCAAAAATAGCCAACCGTGTTCATTCGTAAGTGAAAAGATTCTGCATATTGTCTACAAAATATTATGTATCATCATCCCTTTTACCCCCATATATGTGGGGCCCCATGAATTGCGAGCCCAAGTACCGGGAATGCACTCGATCTCCGACCCAATATCGGACGTGCACGTCAAGTTGCTTGCTTTTAGTGGCGTGGTTCAACGTCTCAAATATCAAAACAAAATCAGCCTTGTTGACGCTGCAGATTCGCTCGTTTCGGATGAAAGGCGCTGGTCCGAAGCGAGTTATATACGCCGTTTTGTCCCTTCCAGCAGTAAAGGTGCTCGCGATTTGAGAGTCAGGGAACATCAAACCGAAGAGATCTCCTATCCCCTCATTCGAGTTGTATGACTGGTGCTTGACCACTGTGTTTAGAATCCACAACACCTCCGCTTTCAGTGTTGGTGTCGCACCAAATGCTACCCTCAGGTCAGTGCTAGCAGTGCGGACCGTCTGCGGCGGTGGCGCCGGGGCAGAGATGCAAAACGTAGAAATGGCTGGGGTCTGTGTGTGGTTCCTGGCAGAGGTTTTATGTTTTTGGCTCTGCATATGGCTGACGACAGCCTTAATCCCCATGGTGCCGAGCTTGAATGTAGGCTACTTTTGCACGGAATGCATCTGGCCTGTTCTGGGTTGGCAACGGACGCTAGCCAACCTCGGAAACGGACGTCTTCCAGCCAACTGACGTTGAACTTGCATTTACCCATTGTTGCAGACTAGCTAGCAAGCGCGCAGACATCCGTTTATATATGCAGCTAGCAAGAAAGTAGCCCC